>NW_025747658.1:0-49594 GCF_021184085.1 Oncorhynchus gorbuscha
TAGACAGCTAGCTACTCTACAGAACACAGCAGAACAGCCACAACAGTAAACAGACACAGAACAGACACAGTCAGAACAGTCAGAACAGTAAACAGAGACACAGTCAGAACAGAGACACAGTCAGAACAGAGACACAGTCTGAACAGAGACACAGTCTGAACAGAGACACAGTCAGAACAGAGACACAGTCTGAACAGAGACACAGTCTGAACAGTCACAACAGTAAACAGAGACACAGTCAGAACAGAGACACAGTCAGAACAGAGACACAGTCTGAACAGAGACAACAGTAAACAGAGACACAGTCTGAACAGGGACACAGTCTGAACAGAGACACAGTCTGAACAGAGACACAGTCAGAACAGAGACACAGTCTGAACAGTCACAACAGTAAACAGAGACACAGTCTGAACAGAGACACAGTCTGAACAGAGACACAGTCTGAACAGAGACACAGTCAGAACAGAGACACAGTCAGAACAGAGACACAGTCTGAACAGAGACACAGTCTGAACAGTCACAACAGTAAACAGAGACACAGTCTGAACAGTCACAACAGTAAACAGAGACACAGTCTGAACAGAGACACAGTCTGAACAGAGACACAGTCAGAACAGAGACACAGTCTGAACAGAGACACAGTCTGAACAGAGACAACAGTAAACAGAGACACAGTCTGAACAGAGACACAGTCTGAACAGAGACACAGTCTGAACAGAGACACAGTCTGAACAGAGACACAGTCAGAACAGAGACAACAGTCAGAACAGAGACACAGTCTGAACAGAGACACAGTCTGAACAGTCACAACAGTACACAGAGACACAGTCTGAACAGAGACACAGTCTGAACAGTCACAACAGTAAACAGAGACACAGTCTGAACAGAGACACAGTCTGAACAGAGACACAGTCAGAACAGAGACACAGTCAGAACATAGACACAGTCTGAACAGTCACAACAGTAAACAGAGACACAGTCTGAACAGAGACACAGTCTGAACAGAGACACAGTCAGAACAGAAACAAAGTCTGAACAGAGACACAGTCTGAACAGAGACACAGTCAGAACAGTCACAACAGTAAACAGAGACACAGTCTGAACAGAGACACAGTCTGAACAGTCACAACAGTAAACAGAGACACAGTCTGAACAGAGACACAGTCTGAACAGAGACACAGTCAGAACAGAGACACAGTCTGAACAGAGACACAGTCTGAACAGAGACAGTCAGAACAGTCACAACAGTAAACAGAGACACAGTCTGAACAGAGACAACAGTAAACAGAGACACAGTCTGAACAGAGACACAGTCTGAACAGAGACACAGTCTGAACAGAGACAACAGTAAACAGAGACACAGTCTGAACAGAGACAAAGTCTGAACAGAGACACAGTCTGAACAGAGACACAGTCAGAACAGTCACAACAGTAAACAGAGACACAGTCTGAACAGAGACAACAGTAAACAGAGACACAGTCTGAACAGAGACACAGTCTGAACAGTCACAACAGTAAACAGAGACACAGTCTGAACAGAGACACAGTCAGAACAGAGACACAGTCAGAACAGAGACACAGTCTGAACAGAGACACAGTCTGAACAGAGACACAGTCTGAACAGAGACAACAGTAAACAGAGACACAGTCTGAACAGAGACACAGTCAGAACAGAGACACAGTCTGAACAGAGACACAGTCAGAACAGTCACAACAGTAAACAGAGACACAGTCTGAACAGAGACACAGTCTGAACAGAGACACAGTCTGAACAGAGACACAGTCAGAACAGAGACACAGTCTGAACAGAGACAACAGTAAACAGAGACACAGTCTGAACAGAGACACAGTCAGAACAGTCACAACAGTAAACAGAGACACAGTCTGAACAGAGACACAGCAGTTAGAACATGCAGACAGCTAGCTACTCTACAGACCACAGCAGGTAGAACATGCAGACAGGTAGCTACTCTACAGACCACAGCAGGTAGAACAAGTCCAGTGCAGCTAGCTACTCTACAGAACACAGCAGGTAGAACAAGTCCAGTGTAGCTAGCTACTCTACAGAACACAGCAGGTAGAACAAGTCCAGTGTAGCTAGCTACTCTACAGAACAAAGCAGGTAGAACGTGTAGACAGCTAGCTACTCTTCAGAACACAGCAGGTAGAACAAGTCCAGTGTAGCTAGCTACTCTACAGAACACAGCAGGTAGAACATGTAGACAGCTAGCTACTCTACAGAACACAGCAGGTAGAACATGTAGACAGCTAGCTAGTCTACAGAACACAGCAGGTAGAACATGTAGACAGTGTAGCTAGCTACTCTAAAGAACACAACAGGTAGAACATGTAGACAGCTAGCTACTCTACAGAACACAGCAGGTAGAACATGTAGACAGCTAGCTAATCTACAGAACACAGCAGGTAGAACATGTAGACAGCTAGCTACTCTACAGAACACAGCAGGTAGAACATGTAGACAGTGTAGCTAGCTACTCTACAGAACACAGCAGGTAGAACATGTAGACAGTGTAGCTAGCTACTCTACAGAACACAGCAGGTAGAACATGTAGACAGCTAGCTACTCTACAGAACACAGCAGGTAGAACATGCAGACAGCTAGCTAATCTACAGAACACAGCAGGTAGAACGTGTAGACAGTGTAGCTAGCTACTCTACAGAACACAGCAGGTAGAACATGTAGACAGCTAGCTACTCTACAGAACACAACAGGTAGAACATGTAGACAGCTAGCTACTCTACAGAACACAGCAGGTAGAACATGCAGACAGCTAGCTAATCTACAGAACACAGCAGGTAGAACATGTAGACAGCTAGCTACTCTACAGAACACAGCAGTTAGAACATGCAGACAGCTAGCTACTCTACAGACCACAGCAGGTAGAACATGCAGACAGCTAGCTAATCTACAGAACACAGCAGGTAGAACATGTAGACAGCTAGCTACTCTACAGAACACAGCAGAACAGCCACAACAGTAAACAGAGACACAGTCTGAACAGAGACACAGTCAGAACAGAGACACAGTCAGAACAGTAAACAGAGACACAGTCAGAACAGAGACACAGTCAGAACAGAGATACAGTCTGAACAGAGACACAGTCTGAACAGAGACACAGTCAGAACAGAGACACAGTCTGAACAGAGACACAGTCTGAACAGTCACAACAGTAAACAGAGACACAGTCAGAACAGAGACACAGTCAGAACAGAGACACAGTCTGAACAGAGACAACAGTAAACAGAGACACAGTCTGAACAGGGACACAGTCTGAACAGAGACACAGTCTGAACAGAGACACAGTCAGAACAGAGACACAGTCAGAACAGAGACACAGTCTGAACAGAGACACAGTCTGAACAGAGACACAGTCAGAACAGTCACAACAGTAAACAGAGACACAGTCTGAACAGAGACACAGTCAGAACAGTCACAACAGTAAACAGAGACACAGTCACAACAGAGACACAGTCTGAACAGAGACACAGTCAGAACAGAGACACAGTCAGAACAGAGACACAGTCTGAACAGAGACACAGTCTGAACAGAGACACAGTCAGAACAGTCACAACAGTAAACAGAGACACAGTCTGAACAGAGACACAGTCAGAACAGTCACAACAGTAAACAGAGACACAGTCACAACAGAGACACAGTCTGAACAGAGACACAGTCAGAACAGAGACACAGTCTGAACAGTCACAACAGTCTGAACAGAGACACAGTCAGAACAGTCACAACAGTAAACAGAGACACAGTCAGAACAGTCACAACAGTAAACAGAGACACAGTCAGAACAGAGACACAGTCTGAACAGTCACAACAGTAAACAGAGACACAGTCTGAACAGAGACACAGTCTAAACAGTCACAACAGTAAACAGAGACAGTCAGAACAGTCACAACAGTAAACAGAGACACAGTCTGAACAGAGACACAGTCAGAACAGAGACACAGTCAGAACAGTCAGAACAGTCTGAACAGAGACACAGTCAGAACAGTCACAACAGTAAACAGAGACACAGTCAGAACAGTCACAACAGTAAACAGAGACACAGTCAGAACAGAGACACAGTCTGAACAGTCACAACAGTAAACAGAGACACAGTCTGAACAGAGACACAGTCTAAACAGTCACAACAGTAAACAGAGACACAGTCTGAACAGTCACAACAGCACAGTGCAGAGACAGTCAGAACAGTCACAACAGCACAGCGCAGAGACAGTCAGAACAGTCACAACAGTAAACAGAGACATAGTCTGAACAGTCACAACAGCACAGCGCAGAGACAGTCAGAACAGAGACACAGTCAGAACAGTCACAACAGTAAACAGAGACACAGTCTGAACAGAGACACAGTCTGAACAGAGACACAGTCTGAACAGAGACACAGTCTGAACAGTCAAAACAGTAAACAGAGACAACAGTAAACAGAGACACAGTCTGAACAGAGACACAGTCTGAACAGTCACAACAGTAAACAGAGACAACAGTAAACAGAGACACAGTCTGAACAGAGACACAGTCAGAACAGAGACACAGTCTGAACAGAGACACAGTCTGAACAGTCACAACAGTAAACAGAGACAACAGTAAACAGAGACACAGTCTGAACAGAGACACAGTCTGAACAGAGACACAGTCTGAACAGAGACAACAGTAAACAGAGACACAGTCAGAACAGTCACAACAGTAAACAGAGACACAGTCTGAACAGTCACAACAGTAAACAGAGACATAGTCTGAACAGTCACAACAGCACAGCGCAGAGACAGTCAGAACAGTCACAACAGTAAACAGAGACACAGTCTGAACAGTCACAACAGTAAACAGAGACACAGTCTGAACAGAGACACAGTCAGAACAGAGACACAGTCAGAACAGAGACACAGTCAGAACAGAGACACAGTCTGAACAGAGACACAGTCTGAACAGAGACAACAGTAAACAGAGACACAGTCAGAACAGTCACAACAGTAAACAGAGACACAGTCAGAACAGAGACACAGTCTGAACAGAGACACAGTCTGAACAGTCACAACAGTAAACAGAGACACAGTCTGAACAGAGACACAGTCTGAACAGAGACACAGTCTGAACAGTCACAACAGTACACAGAGACACAGTCAGAACAGAGACACAGTCTGAACAGAGACACAGTCTGAACAGTCACAACAGTAAACAGAGACACAGTCTGAACAGAGACACAGTCTGAACAGTCACAACAGTAAACAGAGACACAGTCTGAACAGAGACACAGTCTGAACAGAGACACAGTCTGAACAGAGACACAGTCAGAACAGTCACAACAGTAAACAGAGACACAGTCTGAACAGAGACACAGTCTGAACAGAGACACAGTCTGAACAGAGACACAGTCTGAACAGAGACACAGTCAGAACAGAGACACAGTCTGAACAGAGACACAGTCTGAACAGAGACACAGTCAGAACAGTCACAACAGTAAACAGAGACACAGTCTGAACAGAGACACAGTCAGAACAGAGACACAGTCAGAACAGAGACACAGTCAGAACAGAGACACAGTCAGAACAGTCACAACAGTAAACAGAGACACAGTCTGAACAGAGACACAGTCAGAACAGAGACACAGTCTGAACAGAGACACAGTCTGAACAGAGACACAGTCAGAACAGAGACACAGTCAGAACAGAGACACAGTCAGAACAGAGACACAGTCAGAACAGAGACACAGTCAGAACAGTCACAACAGTAAACAGAGACACAGTCTGAACAGAGACACAGTCTGAACAGAGACACAGTCTGAACAGAGACAACAGTAAACAGAGACACAGTCTGAACAGAGACAACAGTCTGAACAGAGACACAGTCAGAACAGAGACACAGTCAGAACAGAGACACAGTCTGAACAGAGACACAGTCTGAACAGAGACACAGTCAGAACAGAGACACAGTCAGAACAGAGACAACAGTAAACAGAGACACAGTCTGAACAGAGACACAGTCTGAACAGAGACAACAGTAAACAGAGACACAGTCTGAACAGAGACACAGTCTGAACAGTCACAACAGTACACAGAGACACAGTCAGAACAGAGACAACAGTAAACAGAGACACAGTCTGAACAGAGACACAGTCTGAACAGAGACACAGTCAGAACAGAGACACAGTCAGAACAGAGACAACAGTAAACAGAGACACAGTCTGAACAGAGACACAGTCTGAACAGTCACAACAGTAAACAGAGACACAGTCTGAACAGAGACACAGTCTGAACAGAGACACAGTCTGAACAGTCACAACAGTAAACAGAGACACAGTCTGAACAGAGACACAGTCTGAACAGAGACACAGTCAGAACAGTCAGAACAGTCTGAACAGAGACACAGTCAGAACAGTCACAACAGTAAACAGAGACAGTCAGAACAGTCACAACAGTAAACAGAGACACAGTCTGAACAGAGACACAGTCAGAACAGTCAGAACAGTCTGAACAGAGACACAGTCAGAACAGTCACAACAGTAAACAGAGACAGTCAGAACAGTCACAACAGTAAACAGAGACACAGTCTGAACAGAGACACAGTCAGAACAGAGACACAGTCAGAACAGTCAGAACAGTCTGAACAGAGACACAGTCAGAACAGTCACAACAGTAAACAGAGACACAGTCAGAACAGTCACAACAGTAAACAGAGACACAGTCAGAACAGAGACACAGTCTAAACAGTCACAACAGTAAACAGAGACACAGTCTGAACAGAGACACAGTCTGAACAGTCACAACAGTAAACAGAGACACAGTCTGAACAGTCACAACAGCACAGTGCAGAGACAGTCAGAACAGTCACAACAGCACAGCGCAGAGACAGTCAGAACAGTCACAACAGTAAACAGAGACATAGTCTGAACAGTCACAACAGTAAACAGAGACAACAGTAAACAGAGACACAGTCTGAACAGTCACAACAGTAAACAGAGACACAGTCAGAACAGAGACACAGTCAGAACAGAGACACAGTCAGAACAGAGACACAGTCAGAACAGTCACAACAGAGACACAGTCAGAACAGAGACACAGTCAGAACAGTCACAACAGTAAACAGAGACACAGTCTGAACAGTCACAACAGCAATGATATGAATGATAGTATGGTAATAGAATGGAATGATAGTATGGTAATAGAATGGAATGGAATGATAGTATGGTAATAGAATGGAATGATAGTATGGTAATAGAATGGAATGATAGTATGGTAATAGAATGGAATGATAGTATGGTAATAGAATGGAATGATAGTACGGTAATAGAATGGAATGATAGTATGGTAATAGAATGGAATGATAGTATGGTAATAGAATGGAATGGAATGATAGTATGGTAATAGAATGGAATGATAGTATGGTAATAGAATGGAATGGTAGTATGGTAATAGAATGGAATGATAGTATGGTAATAGAATGGAATGGAATGATAGTATGGTAATAGAATGGAATGGAATGGTAGTATGGTAATAGAATGGAATGGTAGTATGGTAATAGAATGGAATGATAGTATGATAATAGAATGGAATGGAATGATAGTATGGTAATAGAATGGAATGGAATGATAGTATGGTAATAGAATGGAATGATAGTATGGTAATAGAATGGAATGATAGTATGGTAATAGAATGGAATGATAGTATGGTAATAGAATGGAATGATAGTATGGTAATAGAATGGAATGATAGTATGGTAATAGAATGGAATGGAATGATAGTATGGTAATAGAATGGAATGGAATGATAGTATGGTAATAGAATGGAATGGAATGATAGTATGGTAATAGAATGGAATGATAGTATGGTAATGGAATGGAATGATAGTATGGTAATAGAATGGAATGATAGTATGGTAATAGAATGGAATGATAGTATGGTAATAGAATGGAATGATAGTATGGTAATAGAATGGAATGATAGTATGGTAATAGAATGGAATGATAGTATGGTAATAGAATGGAATGGAATGATAGTATGGTAATAGAATGGAATGGAATGATAGTATGGTAATAGAATGGAATGATAGTATGGTAATAGAATGGAATGATAGTATGGTAATAGAATGGAATGATAGTATGGTAATAGAATGGAATGATAGTATGGTAATGGAATGGAATGATAGTATGGTAATAGAATGGAATGATAGTATGGTAATAGAATGGAATGGAATGATAGTATGGTAATAGAATGGAATGATAGTATGGTAATAGAATGGAATGATAGTATGGTAATAGAATGGAATGATAGTATGGTAATAGAATGGAATGATAGTATGGTAATGGTAAGAATGGAATGATAGTATGGTAATAGAATGGAATGATAGTATGGTAATAGAATGGAATGATAGTATGGTAATAGAATGGAATGGAATGATAGTATGGTAATAGAATGGAATGGAATGATAGTATGGTAATAGAATGGAATGATAGTATGGTAATAGAATGGAATGATAGTATGGTAATAGAATGGAATGATAGTATGGTAATAGAATGGAATGATAGTATGGTAATAGAATGGAATGATAGTATGGTAATAGAATGGAATGATAGTATGGTAATAGAATGGAATGGAATGATAGTATGGTAATAGAATGGAATGATAGTATGGTAATAGAATGGAATGATAGTATGGTAATAGAATGGAATGATAGTATGGTAATAGAATGGAATGATAGTATGGTAATAGAATGGAATGGAATGATAGTATGGTAATAGAATGGAATGATAGTATGGTAATAGAATGGAATGATAGTATGGTAATAGAATGGAATGATAGTATGGTAATAGAATGGAATGGAATGATAGTATGGTAATAGAATGGAATGATAGTATGGTAATAGAATGGAATGGAATGATAGTATGGTAATAGAATGGAATGATAGTATGGTAATAGAATGGAATGGAATGATAGTATGGTAATAGAATGGAATGGAATGATAGTATGGTAATAGAATGGAATGATAGTATGGTAATAGAATGGAATGATAGTATGGTAATAGAATGGAATGATAGTATGGTAATAGAATGGAATGATAGTATGGTAATAGAATGGAATGATAGTATGGTAATAGAATGGAATGGAATGATAGTATGGTAATAGAATGGAATGATAGTATGGTAATAGAATGGAATGATAGTATGGTAATAGAATGGAATGATAGTATGGTAATAGAATGGAATGATAGTATGGTAATAGAATGGAATGGAATGATAGTATGGTAATAGAATGGAATGATAGTATGGTAATAGAATGGAATGATAGTATGGTAATAGAATGGAATGATAGTATGGTAATAGAATGGAATGGAATGATAGTATGGTAATAGAATGGAATGATAGTATGGTAATAGAATGGAATGGAATGATAGTATGGTAATAGAATGGAATGATAGTATGGTAATAGAATGGAATGATAGTATGGTAATAGAATGGAATGATAGTATGGTAATAGAATGGAATGGAATGATAGTATGGTAATAGAATGGAATGATAGTATGGTAATAGAATGGAATGGAATGATAGTATGGTAATAGAATGGAATGATAGTATGGTAATAGAATGGAATGATAGTATGGTAATAGAATGGAATGATAGTATGGTAATAGAATGGAATATGATAGTATGGTAATAGAATGGAATGATAGTATGGTAATAGAATGGAATGATAGTATGGTAATAGAATGGAATGATAGTACGGTAATAGAATGGAATGATAGTACGGTAATAGAATGGAATGATAGTATGGTAATAGAATGGAATGATAGTATGGTAATAGAATGGAATGATAGTATGGTAATAGAATGGAATGGAATGATAGTATGGTAATAGAATGGAATGATAGTATGGTAATAGAATGGAATGATAATACGGTAATAGAATGGAATACGATAGTACAGTAATAGAATGGAATGATAGTATGGTAATAGAATGGAATGATAGTATGGTAATAGAATGGAATGATAGTATGGTAATAGAATGGAATGATAGTATGGTAATAGAATGGAATGATAGTATGGTAATAGAATGGAATGATAGTATGGTAATAGAATGGAATGATAGTATGGTAATAGAATGGAATGATAGTATGGTAATAGAATGGAATGATAGTATGGTAATAGAATGGAATGATAGTACGGTAATAGAATGGAATGATAGTATGGTAATAGAATGGAATGATAGTATGGTAATAGAATGGAATGATAGTATGGTAATAGAATGGAATGATAGTATGGTAATAATAGAATGGTAATAGAATGGAATGATAGTATGGTAATAGAATGGAATGATAGTGGAATGGAATAATATATGGAATGGAATGATAGTATGGTAATAGAATGGAATGATAGTATGGTAATAGAATGGAATGGAATGATAGTATGGTAATAGAATGGAATGGAATGATAGTATGGTAATAGAATGGAATGATAGTATGGTAATAGAATGGAATGGAATGATAGTATGGTAATAGAATGGAATGGAATGATAGTATGGTAATAGAATGGAATGATAGTATGGTAATAGAATGGAATGATAGTATGGTAATAGAATAGAATGGAATGATAGTATGGTAATAGAATGGAATGATAGTATGGTAATAGAATGGAATGATAGTATGGTAATAGAATGGAATGATAGAATGGTAATAGAATGGAATGGTAGTATGGTAATAGAATAGAATGGAATGATAGTATGGTAATAGAATGGAATGATAGTATGGTAATAGAATGGAATGATAGTATGGTAATAGAATGGAATGATAGTATGGTAATAGAATGGAATGATAGTATGGTAATAGAATGGAATGATAGTATGGTAATAGAATGGAATGATAGTATGGTAATAGAATGGAATGATAGTATGGTAATAGAATGGAATGATAGTATGGTAATAGAATGGAATGGAATGATAGTACGGTAATAGAATGGAATGATAGTATGGTAATAGAATGGAATGGAATGATAGTATGGTAATAGAATGGAATGATAGTATGGTAATAGAATGGAATGGAATGATAGAATGGAATAATAGAATGGAATGGAATGATAGTATGGTAATAGAATGGAATGATAGTATGGTAATAGAATGGAATGGAATGATAGTATGGTAATAATAGAATGGAATGAATAGTATGGTAATAGAATGGAATGGAATGATAGTATGGTAATAGAATGGAATGGAATGATAGTATGGTAATAGAATGGAATGATAGTATGGTAATAGAATGGAATGAATGGAATGAATGGAATGTATGGTAATGGAAGAATGGAATGGAATGATAGTATGGTAATAGAATGGAATGATAGTATGGTAATAGAATGGAATGATAGTATGGTAATAGAATGGAATGATAGTATGGTAATAGAATGGAATGGAATGATAGTATGGTAATAGAATGGAATGATAGTATGGTAATAGAATGGAATGGAATGATAGTATGGTAATAGAATGGAATGGAATGATAGTATGGTAATAGAATGGAATGATAGTATGGTAATAGAATGGAATGATAGTATGGTAATAGAATGGAATGATAGTATGGTAATAGAATGGAATGATAGTATGGTAATAGAATGGAATGATAGTATGGTAATAGAATGGAATGATAGTATGGTAATAGAATGGAATGATAGTATGGTAATAGAATGGAATGATAGTATGGTAATAGAATGGAATGAATGGAATGATGGAAGTATGGTAATAGAATGGAATGGAATGATAGTACGGTAATAGAATGGAATGATAGTATGGTAATAGAATGGAATGGAATGATAGTATGGTAATAGAATGGAATGATAGTATGGTAATAGAATGGAATGGAATGATAGTATGGTAATAGAATGGAATGATAGTATGGTAATAGAATGGAATGATAGTATGGTAATAGAATGGAATGGAATGATAGTATGGTAATAAATGGAACGAATGGAAGATAGTATATGGTAATAGAATGGAATGGAATGATAGTATGGTAATAGAATGGAATGATAGTATGGTAATGGAATGGAATGATAGTATGGTAATAGAATGGAATGATAGTATGGTAATAGAATGGATGGACATGATATGGTAATAGAATGATAGTATGGTAATAGAATGGAATGATAGTATGGTAATATGGTAATAGAATGGAATGGAATGATAGTATGGTAATAGAATGGAATGGAATGTAATAGTATGGTAATAGAATGGAATGATAGTAATAGAATGGAATGATAGTAATAGAATGGAATGGAATGATAGTATGGTAATAGAATGGAATGGAATGATATGTATGGTAATAGAATGGAATGATAGTATGGTAATAGAATGGAATGATAGTATGGTAATAGAATGGAATGATAGTATGGTAATAGAATGGAATGATAGTATGGTAATAGAATGGAATGATAGTAGAATGGAATAATAGAATGGAATGATAGTATGGTAATAGAATGGAATGATAGTATGGTAATAGAATGGAATGATAGTATGGTTTTACAATGAATTGTTTGGTTAGAATGGAATGATTTAATAGAATGGAATGATAGTACAGCACTTTGAGATATCAGCTGATGTAATAGAATGGAATGCTATATAAATAAATTTGATTTGATTTGATTTGATTTGGTAGTATGGTAATAGAATGGAATGATAGTATGGTAATAGAATGGAATGATAGTATGGTAATAGAATGGAATGGAATGATAGTATGGTAATAGAATGGAATGATAGTATGGTAATAGAATGGAATGGAATGATAGTATGGTAATAGAATGGAATGATAGTATGGTAATAGAATGGAATGATAGTATGGTAATAGAATGGAATGGTAGTATGGTAATAGAATGGAATGATAGTATGGTAATAGAATGGAATGATAGTATGGTAATAGAATGGAATGATAGTACGGTAATAGAATGGAATGATAGTATGGTAATAGAATGGAATGGAATGATAGTATGGTAATAGAATGGAATGGTAGTATGGTAATAGAATGGAATGATAGTACGGTAATAGAATGGAATGATAGTATGGTAATAGAATGGAATGATAATACGGTAATAGAATGGAATATGATAGTATGGTAATTGGGACACAAACCAAGCTTTACTGAACACTGACAGACAGAGAGGCATGCAGAAACCAGCTACCTTAATCTGAGCAGCACAGAGACACAGGGAGTCAGACACAGGAAGACAAGGTTAGGATACAGAAGAGTGTGTGAGAGTGTGTGTTTACCTGTTGTGTAATGTTGTGTTTGTGGTGTATTGCTGCTAGGTAACGCAGCAGCAGTTTAGTGGCCTCAGTCTTCCCTGATCCACTCTCCCCACTGAAACACACACAGAACTTAATGTCAATATAAACACTAACACGGCACCAACACACAGGTCACTACTGGAGCTGAAGTTATACTTACTTATACAGCACTATACTTAAACTCCCGAGATGCTGTTTTCGGTTGATGGTTCACTCACCATTGGGCCCTTAGGTTTATTACCGGTGATGGTTCTAGAACTCACCATTGGGCCCTTAGGTTTATTACCGGTGATGGTTCTACAACTCACCATTGGGCCCTTAGATTTATTGCCGGTGATGTTTCTAGAACTCACCATTGGGCCCTTAGGTTTATTGCCGGTGATGGTTCTAGAACTCACCATTGGGCCCTTAGGTTTATTACCGGTGATGGTTCTAGAACTCACCATTGGGCCCTTAGGTTTATTACCGGTGATGGTTCTAGAACTCACCATTGGGCCCTTAGGTTTATTACCGGTGATGGTTCTAGAACTCACCATTGTTCCCTTAGGTTTATTACTGGTGATGGTTCTAGAACTCACCATTGTTCCCTTAGGTTTATTACTGGTGATGGTTCTAGAACTCACCATTGTTCCCTTAGGTTTATTACTGGTGATGGTTCTAGAACTCACCATTGTGTTTTGTATTAAAAAGTGGGTTGGGCCTCTTTGTATGTAAGGAAAGAGCAGCATTCTCTTGTGTTGATTTACAAATCATTCAGGCAGAAACTTCCTATGTATCTATCATCATTATTTCAATTGAGACGTCCAAATGACCAACCCTGGTCTCCAGCCTAGATAACACTGGAGGCCCCTTCGGTCTCCACAGAGTTGGGTAATGCTAATTTTAGTGTTTTGGGGCCCTTTATGGGGAACAAGTTACAGAGCTGTCTGAGATGTTCTGGTCCTCCTGGGTCGTTCAGATAAACCTGTCTGTTTCATTTTATTTGGTATGTGTTGGATGTGTTTCTGCAGGGCTCATCTGGAAAAGATACCCTGGTCTCAGAATGACTTTCCTGTCAAAATGAAGGTCAAAAAACAACAAGCCTTTCCTTCCCTCCCCTGCCAACAGCTTACCACTAAACACCATCATTATGATCCAGTCCAGAGTGGACCTGTGTGCTCGGTGTAGGGTGACGGTAACGGGGAGGTTTTCAGTTAACCAGAGACGGAGAGCTGAAACTTAACGCTGGAATGTGCTCAATGGGCCAACTTCACACTCCCTCTGAGACATGATATGATACCAGCACAGACATGGCTGGTCTTTCCTTACAGAGGTCTCAGTCAGAACACAGCTAGAGTGTCCCAGATGGGTGGGGGGGGGTCGTCAGAACACAGCTAGTGTCCCAGACAGGGGGTCCGTCAGAACACAGCTAGAGTGTCCCAGATGGGCGGGGTCTTTCAGAACACAGCTAGAGTGTCCCAGATCCCAGACAGGTGGGGTCCTTCAGAACACAGCTAGAGAGTCCCAGACAGGGGGGTCTTTCAGAACACAGCTAGAGGATCCCAGACAGGTGGGGTCCTTCAGAACACAGCTAGAGAGTCCCAGACAGAAGGGGGGTCTTTCAGAACACAGCTAGAGTGTCCCAGACAGGTGGGGTCCTTCAGAACACAGCTAGAGAGTCCCAGACAGAATGTTGGGGGGGTCTTTCAGAACACAGCTAGAGTGTCCCAGACAGCAGGTGACTTCCCATCTGGGTCCCCAGGACCAAGTTTAGGAAACGCTGGCCTAGAACGTATCAGGAGGAAGCAGTTGTGTAGTTACCTGATTATAATAACCTGGTTCTGTTTGACATCCATCATGTTGGTGTAGGAGACGTTTGCTATGGCAAACAGGTGTCTGAGGAGGACCACAGAATGGACACAAAGATAAAACATTAGCATGAATAACACATCATTTAGCACACAATAATACACACAATACACCAATAACACCAATAATACACCAATAATACACACAATACACAATAATACAATAATACACCAATAACACCAATAATACACACAATACACCAATAAAACACACAATAACACCAACCAAACACCAATAATACACACAATACACCAATAAAAACACACAATACACCAATAAACACCAATAATACACACAATACACCAATAATACACACAGTACACCAATAACACCAATAATACACACAATACACCAATAATACACACAATACACCAATAATACACACAATACACCAATAATACACAATACACCAATAATACACACAATACACCAATAATACACACAATACACCAATAATACACACAATACACCAATAATACACACAATACACCAATAACACCAATAATACACACAATACACCAATAATACACACAATACACCAATAATACACACACACCAATAAACACCAATAACACACAATACACCAATAATACACACAATACACCAATAACACACAATACACCAATAATACACACAATACACCAATAATACACCAATACACACAATACACCAATAATACACACAATACACCAATAATACACACAATACACCAATAATACACACAATACACCAATAATACACACAATACACCAATAATACACACAATACACCAATAATAATAACCAATAACACACAATACACCAATAATAACACCAATAACACACACACAATACACCAATACACACAATACACCACACAATAATACACAATACACCAATAACACCAACACCAATAATAACACACAATAACACCAATAATAACACACAATAACACACAATACACCAATAATACACACAATACACCAATAACACCACAATAATACACACAATACACAATAATACACAATACAATAATACACACAATACACAAATAATACACCAATAATACACACAATACACCAATAATACACCAATAATACACACAATACACCAATAATACACACAATACACCAATAACACACAATACACCAATAATACACACAACACACCAATAACACACACAATACACCAATAATACACCAATAACACACACAATACACCAATAATACACCAATAACACACACAATACACCAATAACACACACAATACACCAATAACACACACAATACACCAATAATACACACAATACACCAATAACACAGTACACAATACACCAATAATACACACAGTACACCAATATACACCAATAATAACACACAATACACCAATAATACACAATACACCAATAACACCAATAATACACACAATACACACAATAATACACACACAATACACACACAATAACACCAATACACCAATAACACAATACACCAATAAACACACAATAACACAACAATACACCAATAACACACCAATACATACAATACACCAATAACACACAATACACCAATAATACACACAATACACCAATAACACCACACACAATACACCAATAATACACACAATACACCAATAACACACACAATAACACACAATACAACAATAATACACCAATAACACACAATACACCAATAATACACAATACACCAATAATACACAATACACAATAATACACCAATAACACACAATACACCAATAATAATACAATACACCAATACACACACCAATACACCAATAACACACACAATACACCAATACACATAATACACCAATAATACACAATACACCAATAATACACACAATACACCAATAATACACACAATACACCAATAACACAATACACCAATAATACACAATACACCAATAATACACACAATACACCAATAATACACCAATAACACACACAATACACCAATAACACATAATACAATAACACACAATACAAACACACAATAACACACAATACACCAATACACCAATAACACACAATACACCAATAATACAACAATACACAATAATACACCAATAACACACACAATACACCAATAACACAATAATACACCAATAATACACCAATAATACACAATACACCAATAATACACACAATACACCAATAACACACACAAATACAATAAACAACAATACACAACAATACACCAATACACACAATACACCAATAATACACCAATAATACACACAATAACACACCAATACACCAATACACCAATAACACACACAATACACCAATAACCAATAACACACAATACACCAATAATACACACAATACACCAATAACAGACACAATACACCAATACACAACAATACACCAATAACACACAATACACCAATAATACACACACCAATAACACACCAATAACACACACAATACACCAATAATACACACAATACACCAATAACACACACAATACACCAATACACACAATACACCAATAACACACAATACACCAATAACACACACAATACACCAATAATACACAATAATACACACACAATACACCAACAATACACCAAACACACACAATACACCAATAATACACCAATACACCAATACATAATACACATAATACACAATACACAATACAATAACACACCAATAATAACACACAATACACCAATAATACACACAATACACCAATACACAATAACAACAATACACCAATAATAACAACACACACCAATAACACCAATAACCAATAATACACACAATACACCAATAACACACAATACACCAATAACACACAATACACCAATAATACACCAATAATACACCAATAACACACACAATACACCAATAACACACACAATACACCAATAACACACACAATACACCAATAATACACACAATACACCAATAACAGACACAATACACCAATAATACACACACACCAATAACACACACAATACACCAATAACACACACAATACACCAATAATACACACAATACACCAATAACAGACAATACACCAATAATACACACAATACACCAATAATACACCAATAACACACACAATACACCAATAACACAGCAATAATACACCAATAACACACACAACACACCAATAACACACACAATACACCAATAACACACACAATACACCAATAATACACACAATACACACAATACACCAATAATACACACAATACACACAATACACCAATAACACACACAATACACCAATAACACACAATACACCAATAACAGACACAATACACCAATAACACACCACTAATACACACAATACACCAATAACACACCACTAATACACACAATACACTAATAATACACCACTAATACACACAATACACCAACAACACACACACACGCCACATTGCATTAACACATACACACATAGACACAAAACACACACACACATAATACACTTCTAACAAACTGACACGCATCACAAAAAGACAACAACACACACACACTACCACATATGTCATTAACACATACACACATAGACACAAAGGATACACACCATAATATATGTCTAGAGACAGACACGACATCACAAAAACACAGGATACAGGAATATGTCTAGAGACAGAGAGGTACATGTTGACCAGGATACTACCTATATATGTCTAGAGACACCATGTACATGTTGACCAGGATACTACATGTCTAGAGACAGAGAGGTACATGTTGACCAGGATATACCTATATATGTCTAGACAGGGTTCACATGAGACCAGGATACTACCTATATATGTCTAGAGACAGAGAGGTACATGTTGACCAGGATACTACCTATATATGTCTAGAGACAGAGAGGTACATGTTGACCAGGATACTACCTATATATGTCTAGAGACAGAGAGGTACATGTTGACCAGGATACTACCTATATATGTCTAGAGACAGAGAGGTACATGTTGACCAGGATACTACCTATATATGTCTAGACACAGAGAGGTACATGTTGACCAGGATACTACCTATATATGTCTAGAGGGTTCACCGAGACCAGGATACTACCAATATATGACTAGAGACAGAGATCAAGAGAACATCCCTGATCATCCCTACTGCCTCTGATCAAGAGAACATCCCTGGTCATCCCTACTGCCTCTGATCTGGCAGACTCACTAAACAGAGAACATCCCTGGTCATCCCTACTGCCTCTGATCAAGAGAACATCCCTGGTCATCCCTACTGCCTCTGATCAAGAGAACATCCCTGGTCATCCCTACTGTCTCTGATCTGGCAGACTCACTAAACACACATGCTTGGTTTGTTAATGATGTCTGAGTTTTGGAGTGTGCCCCTGGCTATCTGTAAATGATGTCTGAGTTTTGGAGTGTGCCCCTGGCTATCTGTAAATGATGTCTGACTTTTGGAGTGTGCCCCTGGCTATCTGCAAATGATGTCTGAGTTTTGGAGTGTGCCCCTGACTATCTGTAAATGATGTCTGAGTTTTGGAGTGTGCCCCTGGCTATCTGTAAATGATGTCTGACTTTTGGAGTGTGCCCCTGACTATCTGTAAATAAATAGTAAACTATATGCTGCCGTCTGGTTTGCTTCATGAAAGGAATTTCTAATTATTTATACTTTAGTATATTTAAAACCAAATAGTTTTAGACTTTTACTAAAGTAGTATTTTACTGGGTGACTTTCATTTTATTTTGAGACTTTTTCTATTAAGGTATCTTTACTTTACCACACACACACACACACACACACACACACACACACACACACACACACACACACACACACACACACACACACACACACACACACACACACACACACACACACACACACACACACACACACACACACACACACACACACACACATTCCACTAATAACACACACAACAGGATCCTAGCTATACGTCTGTACAGGGGATAGAGGGACATGTGTGAATGCTATTAGTTTATCAGGTAATGGGAGTACAGTGTCCAGTGAGTTGTTAGTAAACTCACATAGATGATCTCTCTCTCAAACCTCTTCTTCAGGTTGAGCAGCACAGATCCCTCAGACAGCTCCCTAGAACAACAGACAACAGACCAGCTGAAATAGCAGCTTCCACATCCTTTAAATAAGGCTGTTGTGTTGTGTTGTGTTCTCACTCCAGCTGCGTCATGTCCTCTACTCCGTCTTCCTCTGGCTGCTCCCGGTACACCATGCTGGGCAGGCTGCGGATGGAATACATCTACACACAGACACACCGTTGAGTTCATCTACCGACATTCACAAGACAGTACCACTTATCATACCGGTATTACCTTATCGTACCGGTATTACCTTATCATACCACTATTACCTTATCGTACCGGTATTACCTTATCATACAACTATTACCTTACCGTACCAGTGTTACCTTATCATACCACTATTACCTTATCGTACCGGTATTACCTTATCATACCACTATTACCTTATCGTACCACTATTACCTTACCGTACCAGTGTTACCTTATCATACCACTATTACCTTATCATACCGGTATTACCTTATCGTACCGGTATTACCTTATCGTACCACTATTACCTTATCATACCACTATTACCTTATCATACCGGTATTACCTTATCGTACCGGTATTACCTTATCGTACCACTATTACCTTATCGTACCGGTATTGCCTTATCATACCACTATTACCTTATCGTACCGGTATTACCTTATCATACCACTATTACCTTATCGTACCACTACTACCTTACCGTACCAGTGTTACCTTATCATACCACTATTACCTTATCATACCACTATTACCTTATCATACCACTATTACCTTATCGTACCACTATTACCTTATCATACCACTATTACCTTATCGTACCACTATTACCTTATCATACCACTATTACCTTATCATACCGGTATTACCTTATCGTACCGGTATTACCTTATCGTACCACTATTACCTTATCGTACCGGTATTGCCTTATCATACCACTATTACCTTATCGTACCGGTATTACCTTATCATACCACTATTACCTTATCGTACCACTATTACCTTACCGTACCAGTGTTACCTTATCATACCACTATTACCTTATCATACCACTATTACCTTATCATACCACTATTACCTTATCATACCACTATTACCTTATCGTACCACTATTACCTTATCATACCACTATTACCTTATCATACCACTATTACCTTATCATACCACTATTACCTTATCGTACCAGTATTACCTTATCATACCACTATTACCTTATCATACCGGTATTACCTTATCATACCAGTATTACCTTATCGTACCAGTATTACCTTATCGTACCAGTATTCCCTTATCATACCAGTATTACCTTATCGTACCAGTATTACCAGTATTACCTTATTGCACCAGTATTACTGGTATTACCTTATTGTACCAGTATTACCAGTATTACCTTATCATACCACTATTACCTTATCGTACCAGTATTACCTTATCGTACCGGCATTACCTTATCATACCGGTAGTACCTTATCGTACCGGTATTAGCTTATCATACCGTCATTACCTTATTGTGCCAGTATTACCTTATCACACCGGTATTACCTTATCGTACCAGTATTGCCGGTATTACCGTTTCGTACCAGTATTACCAGTATTACCTTATCGTACCAGTATTACCGGTATTACCTTATCGTACCAGTATTACTGGTATTACCTTATCGTACCAGTATTACCAGTATTACCTTATCGTACCGGTGTTACCTTATCGTACCAGTATTACCGGTATTGCCTTATTGTACCAGTATTACCTTATCGTATCAGTATTACCTTACCGTACCGGTATTACCTTATCATATCGGTATTACCTTATCGTACCCGTATTGCCGGTATTACCTTATCATGCCAGTATTACCTTATCGTACCAGTATTACCTTATCGTATCAGTATTACCTTATCATGCCAGTATTACCGGTATTACCGTATTGTACCAGTATTACCTTATCGTACCAGTATTACCTTATCATACCAGTATTACCTGTATTACCTTATTGTACCAGTATTACCTTATCGTACCAGTATTACTGGTATTACCTTATCGTACCAGTATTACCGGTATTACCTTATCGTACCAGTATTACCGGTATTACCTTATTGTACCAGTGTTACCGGTATTACCTTATCGTACCAGTATTACCGGTATTACTTTATTGTACCAGTATTACTGGTATTACGTTATCATACCAGTATTACCGGTATTACCTTATCGTACTAGTATTACTATATTGTGCCAGTATTACCAGCATTACCTTATCGTAAAAGTATTAGCAGTATTACCTTATCATACCAGTATTGCCTTACCAGTAGTAGGTACTACTGCTGGTACCAGTAGTACCAGCAGTACCTCTTCATATGAGTACTACCAGTAGTATGTGTTTGTGAATGATAGAGTGTGTTTGGTTTCATAATTTCAGGTCACAATTTGCAGACTAGTTTACGTGCTGCTGTGCGTTTTGTTGCTAACCTTACTTTGCTACCTGACAACTTTACGGTTTTTACTTTTTAATTACCGTTTATATTTTTTGTTTTTCCCTTCGCTCAACTTTTTTTCATTCAACTTTTTCACTCCGGACGCTTTATCTGGATGTGGTTCGTCAGGACCTCCAACAGCCGAAGCTAAGTAGTAACATTAACATGATGCCTTCTAATTTCAGTGTAGGAAAGGATGAAACAGCGTCTGTGCCACCAGTAAGTACAGATAGTAACGTTAGTATAAATCCCCTCGCACGGTCCCCGCAGCCGGACAACTTTCTCATGGTTTCTGGAGGGAAATGCTGTAGGAACGCTCAACCGGTGTCGCTCATTCAGCCGACAGAAACTTTCAACCGGTTTTCCCCATTAAGCAGCGAGTCGGAGTCAGAGGCCGAGCCTTCTCTGGTCTTTACTCCTCCCATTACGGGGTCTGAGACACCGAAGCCTCCCACCATTAGCTCTGACAAATTGAAAACCCTAGTCATTGGCGACTCCATTACACGCAGTATTAGACTTCAAACGAATCATCCAGCGATCATACACTGTTTACCAGGGGGCAGGGCTACCGATGTTAAGGCTAATTTGAAGATGGTGCTGGCTAAAGCTAAAACTGGCGACTATCGGACCACCATTTCATTACGTTTGCAATTGCAACAAATAATCTGCTCAGACCCCAACCAAGGAACATCAAAAGTCGTGCTATAAATTCACAGACAACACAAAGATTCCTTGATGTCCTTCCAGATTCCCTCTGTCTACCCAAGGACGCCAGAGGACAAAAATCAGTTAACCACCTAACTGAGGAACTCAATTTAACCTTGCGCAATACTCTAGATGCAGTTGCACCCCTAAAAACTAAAAACATTTCTCATAAGAAACTAGCTCCCTGGTACACAGAAAATACCAGAAAATTGGAACGGAAATGGCTCCACACCAAACTGGAAGTCTTTCGATTAGCTTGGAAAGACAGTACCGTGCAGTACCGAAGAGCCCTTACTGCTGCTCGATCGTCCTATTTTTCTAACTTAATTGAGGAAAATAAGAACAATCCAAAATTCCTTTTTGATACTGTCGCAAAGCTAACTAAATAGCAGCATTCCCGGTGAGAGGATGGCTTTCACTTCAGCAGTGTTAAATTCATGAACTTCTCTGAGGAAAAGATCATGATTATTAGAAAGCAAATTACGGACTCCTCTTTAAATCTGCGTATTCCTTCAAAGCTCAGTTGTCCTGAGTCTGCACAACTCTGCCTGGTTTAGATCTTATCTGTCGGAAAGATATCAGTTTGTCTCTGTGAATGGTTTGTCCTCTGACAAATCAACTGTAAATTTCGGTGTTCCTCAAGGTTCCGTTTTAGGACCACTATTGTTTTCACTATATATTTTACCTCTTGCGTTACTCTGGACCCTGATCTCTCTTTTGACGAACATATCAAGACTGTTTCAAGGACAGCTTTTTTCCATCTACGTAACATTACAAAAAATCTGAAACTTTGTCCAAAAATTATGCAGAAAAATGTATCCATGCTTTTGTTACTTCTCGGTTAGACTACTGCAATGCTCTACTTTTTTTACTACCTGGATAAAGCTGCTAGAATCCTGACAAGAACCAAAAAATTTGATCATATTCCTCCAGTGCTAGCCTCCCTACACTGGCTTCCTGTCAAGGCAAGGGCTGATTTCAAGCTTTTACTGCTAACCTACAAAGCATTTCATGGGCTTGCTCCTACCTATCTCTCTGATTTGGTCCTGCTGTCTCTGCCTGGCCAGTTCCCCTCTTTCCACTGGGATCCTCTGCCTCTAACCCTATTACAGGGGCTGAGTCACTGGCTTACTGGGGCTCTTTCATACCGTCCCTAGGAGGGGTGCGTCACTTAAGTGGGTTGAGTCACTGATGTGATCTTCCCCCCCCCCCTTGGGTTGTGCCGTGACAGAGATCTTCGTGGGCTATACTCGGCCTTGTCTCAGGATGGTAAATTGGTGGTTGGAGATATCCCTCTAGTGGTATGGGGGCTGTGCTTTAGCAAAGTGGGTGGGGTTACAAACTGCCTGTTTGGCCCTGTCCGGGGGTATTGTCGGACAGGGCCACAGTGTCTCCCAACCACTCCTGTCTCAGCCTCCAGTATTTATGCTGCAGTAGTTTATGTGTCGGGGGGCTAGGGCCAGTCTGTTATATCTGGAGTATTTCTCCTGTCTTATACAATGTCCTTTCTCTCTCTCTCTCTCTCTCTCTCTCTCTCTCTCTCTCTCTCTCTCTCTCTCTCTCTCTCTCTCTCTCTCTCTCTTCCTTTCTTTCTTTCTCTCTCTCTCTCGGAGGACCTGAGCCCTAGGACCATGCCTCAGGACTACCTGGCCTGATGACTCCTTGCTGTCCCCAGTCCACCTGGTCGTGCTGCTGCTCCAGTTTCAACTGTTCTGCCTGCAGCTATGGAACCCTGACCTGTTCACCGGATGTGCAACCTGTCCCAGACCTGCAGTTTTCAACTCTCTAGAGACAGCAGGAGCGGTAGAGATACTCTGAATGATCAGCTATGAAAAGCCAGCTGACATTTACTCCTGAGGTGCTGACTTGCTGCACCCTCGACAACTACTGTGATTATTATTATTTGACCCTGCTGGTCACCTATGAACATTTGAACATCTTGGCCATGTTCTGTTATAATCTCTACCCGGCACAGCCAGAAGAGGACTGGCCACCCCTCATAGCCTGGTTCCTCTCTAGGTTTCTTCGTAGGTTCTGGGCTTTCTTTGGAGTTTTTCTTAGCCACCGTGCTTCTACACCTGCATTTACTGTTTACCAGTATTACCTTATCATAACAGTTAACTGCTGTATGACCTCATTGTACCAGTAGTACCAGTATTACCTTATCATATTAATGTACCCTACCAGTAGCAGCCTACTGTGTTACCTTATCATTACAGCAGCAGCCTACTGTATTACCTTATCATTACAGTAGCAGCCTACTGTATTACCTTATCATTACAGTAGCAGCCTACTGTGTTACCTTATCATAACAGTAGCAGCCTACTGTATTACATTATCATAACAGTAGCAGCCTACTGTATTACCATACTGTATCTGTAGCAGCCTACTGTGTTACCTTATCATAACAGTAGCAGCCTACTGTATTACCTTATCATACCAGTAGCAGTCTACTGTATTACCATATCATAACAGTAGCAGCCTACTGTATTACCTTATCATAACAGTAGTGACCTACTGTATTACCTTATCATAACAGTAGCAGCCTACTGTATTACCATACTGTATCTGTAGCAGCCTACTGTGTTACCTTATCATAACAGTAGCAGCCTACTGTATTACCTTATCATACCAGGAGCAGCCTACTGTATTACCATATCATAACAGTAGCAGCCTACTGTATTACCTTAGCATAACAGTAGCAGCCTACTGTATTACCTTATCATAACAGTAGCAGCCTACTGTATTACCATACCGTATCTGTAGCAGCCTACTGTGTTACCTTACCATAACAATAGCAGCCTACCGTATTACCTTATCATAACAGTAGCCGCCTACTGTATTACCTTATCGTACCAATAGTAGGCTACTGTATTACCATATCATTACAGTAGTAGCTTACTGTATTACCATATCATACCAATAGTAGGCTACTGTATTATCTCATCGTACCAGTAGTACTAATATCACCGGTATTACCTTCTCATACCAATAGTAGGTTACAGTATTACCTTATCATACCAGTATTAACAGTAGTAGCTTACTGTATTACCATATCATACCAGTAGTAGCTTACTGTATTACCATATCATACCAGTAGTAGCTTACTGTATTACCTTACTGTATTACCATATCATATCAGTAGTAGCCTACTGTATTACCATATCATACCAGTAGTAGCTTACTGTATTACCATATCAGTAGTAGCTTACTGTATTACCATATCATATCAGTAGTAGGTTACTGTATTACCATATCATATCAGTAGTAGGTTACTGTATTACCATATCATACCAGTAGTAGGTTACTGTATTACCATATCATACCAGTAGTAGGTTACTGTATTACCATATCATACCAGTAGTAGGTTACTGTATTACCATATCATATCAGTAGTAGGTTACTGTATTACCATATCATATCAGTAGTAGGTTACTGTATTACCATATCATATCAGTAGTAGGTTACTGTATTACCATATCAGTAGTAGGTTACTGTATTACCATATCATACCAGTAGTAGGTTACTGTATTACATATCATATCAGTAGTAGGTTACTGTATTACCATATCATATCAGTAGTAGGTTACTAGCTTACTGTATTACCATATCATATCAGTAGTAGTTACTGTACCATATCATACCATATCATATCAGTAGTAGCTTACTGTATTACCATATCATATCAGTAGTAGCTTACTGTATTACCATATCATACCAGTAGTAGCTTACTGTATTACCATATCATATCAGTAGTAGGTTACTGTATTACCATATCATATCAGTAGTAGATTACTGTATTACCATATCATATCAGTAGTAGCTTACTGTATTACCATATCATATCAGTAGTAGGTTACTGTATTACCATATCATATCAGTAGTAGCCTACTGTATTACCATATCATATCAGTAGTAGCTTACTGTATTACCATATCATATCAGTAGTAGCTTACTGTATTACCATATCATATCAGTAGTAGGTTACTGTATTACCATATCAGTAGTAGGTTACTGTATTACCATATCAGTAGTAGGTTACTGTATTACCTTATCATAACAGTAGTAGCTTACTGTATTACCATATCATATCAGTAGTAGGTTACTGTATTACCATATCATATCAGTAGTAGGTTACTGTATTACCATATCAGTAGTAGCTTACTGTATTATCATATCAGTAGTAGCTTACTGTATTATCATATCAGTAGTAGCTTACTGTATTCATATCAGTAGTAGCTTACTGTATTACCATATCAGTAGTAGCTTACTGTATTACCTTACTGTATTACCATATCATATCAGTAGTAGGTTACTGTATTACCATATCATTCCAGTAGTAGCCTACTGTATTACCATATATATATATATATATATGCCATTTAGCAGACGCTTTTATCCAAAGCGACTTACAGTCATGTGTGCATACATTCTACGTATACCATATCATATCAGTAGTAGGTTACTGTATTACCATATCAGTAGTAGGTTACTGTATTACCATATCATACCAGTAGTAGCTTACTGTATTACCATATCATACCAGTAGTAGCTTACTGTATTACCATATCATATCAGTAGTAGGTTACTGTATTACCATATCATATCAGTAGTAGGTTACTGTATTACCATATCATATCAGTAGTAGGTTACTTATCATACCATATACCATATATCAGTAGTAGGTTACTGTATTACCATATCATATCAGTAGTAGGTTACTGTATTACCATATCATATCAGTAGTAGGTTACTGTATTACCATATCATATCAGTAGTAGGTTACTGTGTTATCATATCAGTAGTAGGTTACTGTATTATCATATCAGTAGTAGGTTACTGTATTACCATATCATATCAGTAGTAGGTTACTGTATTACCATATCATATCAGTAGTAGGTTACTGTGTTATCATATCAGTAGTAGGTTACTGTATTATCATATCATATCAGTAGTAGCTTACTGTATTATCATATCAGTAGTAGGTTACTGTATTACCATATCATATCAGTAGTAGGTTACTGTATTACCATATCATATCAGTAGTAGTTAGTTATCATATCAGTAGTAGGTTACTGTATTACCATATCATACTGTATTACCATATCATATCAGTAGTAGGTTACTGTATTACCATATCATACCAGTAGTAGGTTACTGTATTACCATATCATATCAGTAGTAGGTTACTGTATTACCATATCATATCAGTAGTAGGTTACTGTGTTATCATATCAGTAGTAGGTTACTGTATTACCATATCATATCAGTAGTAGGTTACTGTATTACCATATCATATCAGTAGTAGGTTACTGTATTGTCATATCAGTAGTAGGTTACTGTATTACCATATCATATCAGTAGTAGGTTACTGTATTACCATATCATATCAGTAGTAGGTTACTGTATTACCATATCATATCAGTAGTAGGTTACTGTATTACCATATCATATCAGTAGTAGCTTACTGTATTACCATATCATATCAGTAGTAGGTTACTGTATTACCATATCATATCAGTTGGAGCTTACTGTATTACCATATCATATCAGTAGTAGATTACTGTATTACCATATCAGTAGTAGGTTACTGTATTACCATATCATATCAGTAGTAGCTTACTGTATTACCTTACTGTATTACCATATCATATCAGTAGTAGGTTACTGTATTACCATATCATACCAGTAGTAGCTTACTGTATTACCATATCATATCAGTAGTAGGTTACTGTATTACCATATCATATCAGTAGTAGGTTACTGTATTACCATATCAGTAGTAGGTTACTGTATTATCATATCAGTAGTAGGTTACTGTATTACCATATCATATCAGTAGTAGCTTACTGTATTACCATATCATATCAGTAGTAGGTTACTGTGTTATCATATCAGTAGTAGCTTACTGTATTACCATATCATATCAGTAGTAGCTTACTGTATTACCTTACTGTATTACCATATCATATCAGTAGTAGCTTACTGTATTACCATATCATATCAGTAATAGCTTACTGTATTACCATATCATATCAGTAGAGGCTTACTGTACTACCATATCATATCAGTATGAGCTTACTGTATTACCTTATCATATCAGTAGTAGCTTACTGTATTACCTTATCATATCAGTAGTAGCTTACTGTATTAACTTATCATATCAGTAGTAGCTTACTGTATTACCTTACTGTATTGCCATATCATATCAGTAGTAGCCTACTGTATTACCTTATCATATCAGTAGTAGCTTACTGTATTACCATATCATATCGGTAGTAGCTTACTGTATAACCTTATCATATCAGTAGTAGCTTACTGTATTACCTTACTGTATTACCATATCATATCAGTAGTAGCTTACTGTATTACCATATCATATCAGTAGTAGCTTACTGTATTACCATATCAGTAGTAGGTTACTGTATTATCATATCAGTAGTAGCTTACTGTATTACCATATCATACCAGTAGTAGCCTACTGTATTACCATATCAGTAGTAGGTTACTCTATTACCATATCATACGAGTAGTAGCTTACTGTATTACCATATCATACCAGTAGCAGCCTACTGTATTATCTTATCATACCAGTAGTGGCTTACTGTATTACCATATCATACCAGTAGTAGCTTACTGTATTACCTTATCATAACAGTAGTAGCCTACTGTATTACCATATCAGTAGTAGCTTACTGTATTACCATATCATATCAGTAGTAGGTTACTGTATTACCATATCATACCAGTAGTGGCTTACTGTATTACCATATCATACCAGTAGTAGCTTACTGTATTATCATACCAGTAGTAGCTTACTGTATTACCTTATCATATCAGTAGCAGCTTACTGTATTACCATATCATATCAGTAGTAGCTTACTGTATTACCATATCATATCAGTAGTAGCTTACTGTATTACCATATCATATCAGTAGTAGGTTACTGTATTACCATATCATATCAGTAGTAGGTTACTGTATTACCATATCATATCAGTAGTAGCTTACTGTATTACCATATCATACCAGTAGTAGCTTACTGTATTACCATAACATATCAGTAGTAGGTTACTGTATTACCATATCATACCAGTAGTAGCTTACTGTATTACCATATCATATCAGTAGTAGGTTACTGTATTATCATACCAGTAGTAGGTTACTGTATTACCATATCATATCAGTAGTAGCTTACTGTATTACCATATCATATCAGTAGTAGCTTACTGTATTACCATATCATATCAGTAGTAGTCTACTGTATTACATGTATTTTCAGTATTACGAGGGCCCAGTATTCAGTATTACGAGGGCCCATACCAGGGCCCAGTGGGTTCTATAGTTAAACCAGTATTACCTTATCATACCAGGGCCCAGTGGGTTATATAGTTAAACCAGTATTACCTTATCATACCAGGGCCCGGTGGGTTCTATAGTTAAACCAGTATTACCTCGTCATACCAGGGCCCAGTGGGTTCTATAGTTAAACCAGTATTACCTTATCATACCAGGGCCCAGTGGGTTCTATAGTTAAACCAGTATTACCTCATCATACCAGGGCCCAGTGGGTTCTATAGTTAAACCAGTATTACCTCATCATACCAGGGCCCAGTGGGTTCTATAGTTAAACCAGTATTACCTCGTCATACCAGGGCCCAGTGGGTTCTATAGTTAAACCAGTATTACCTCGTCATACCAGGGCCCAGTGGGTTCTATAGTTAAACCAGTATTACCTTATCATACCAGGGCCCAGTGGGTTCTATAGTTAAACCAGTATTACCTTATCATACCAGGGCCCAGTGGGTTCTATAGTTAAACCAGTATTACCTTATCATACCAGGGCCCAGTGGGTTCTATAGTTAAACCAGTATTACCTTATCGTACCAGGGCCCAGTGGGTTCCCCTTCCCTGTTAGGAGCCCAGTCCGGCTCCAGGTCCATCTCTCTCTGTCCATGGTGGGGGGGCCCCGGGGGATCCAGCAGCTCCTCATCCCGGTACATGGACCACTTGGTGAGGTTCTGGATGGTGGGGTGGGGCAGCACTGTCTCTGACCCCCACACATCCACCTGCTCCCCTGGACCCCTAGGCTGTGTCCCCATCCCAGGCCCTGGGCCCTGAGCCCAGTGATGCCCTGCCCCTTGCCCCGGCCCAGAGCCCTGGACCTGGGGCATGACCACGGCGTATCGCCCCCCTCCAGGCTCCTCCAGCGAGGAGGGCAGGCGGTAGGAGGCCCCACGGAGGTTCTGGTTCTGTAGGGCATTGCCAAGCTGGGGGGTGGCGGGAACAGGTCTCGTCATCATGCTCCCGTCAGGAAGTCTGTACGTAGCTGAACGCAGGTTCTGGTTCTGTAGAGCGTTGGAGAGCTGGGGAGTGCTAGGCTGGGCCCGGGTCACTAAGGTCCCATCAGGTAGTCTGTAAGTGGCGGAACGCAGGCTCTGGTTCTGGAGAGCATTGGACAGGTTGGGGGAGGGGCTAGGGGGGGCCAGAGACCCCCCCCTATAGGAGGCTCCACGGACATTAGGGTTGAGGAGAGCAGAGGAGAGGTTAGGAGAAGGTTGTGGAGGTTCGTTCCTGGTTACTAGAGTTCCATCCGGTAATCTGTACGTAGCCTTGGTAAGATTCTGGTTGAGGAGAGCAGAGGAGAGGTTAGGAGAAGGTTGTGGAGGCTCGTTCCTGGTTACTAGAGTTCCATCTGGTAATCTGTACGTAGCCTTGGTAAGATTCTGGTTGAGGAGAGCAGAGGAGAGGTTAGGAGAGGATGGCTGGGGAGTTTGTTCAGTCCTGGTTACTAGAGTTCCATCCGGTAATCTGTACGTAGCCTTGGTAAGATTCTGGTTGAGGAGAGCAGAGGAGAGGTTAGGAGAGGATGGCTGGGGAGTTTGTTCAGTCCTGGTTACTAGAGTTCCATCCGGTAATCTGTACATAGCCTTGGTAAGATTCTGGTTGAGGAGAGCAGAGGAGAGGTTAGGAGAGGATGGCTGGGGAGTTTGTTCAGTCCTGGTTACTAGAGTTCCATCCGGTAATCTGTACGTAGCCTTGGTAAGATTCTGTTCTGGTTGAGGAGAGCAGAGGAGAGTTTAGGAGAAGGTTGTGGAGGCTCGTTCCTGGTTACTAGAGTTCCATCTGGTAATCTGTACGTAGCCTGGCGGAGGTTTGGGTTGAGAAGAGCTGAGGAGAGATTCGGAGAGAAGGAGGGAGAGGGAATCGGTTGAGGCTCGTTCTGGGTTACTAGCGTACCATCTGGTAATTTATACGTAGCCTGTTGCATGTTGGGGTTGAGGAGAGCGGAGGAGAGGTTTGGAGAGAAGGAGGATGGTTGAGGATTGGGTTCAGTCCTGGTGACCAGAGAACCGTCTGGTAGACGGTAGGTAGCTTGTCTCATGCTAGTGTTCTGCAGAGCATTAGACATCAGAGAGACAGAAACTGGAGAACCTCCACTGCTCTTGTTCCCCTCGGAACCCCCCGACATCATCACGGAACCGTCGGGTAGGCGGAACGCTGACCCCTGTAGGTGGTGGGAGGTGCTAAGAGTGGTGGACAGCGTGGGGGAGGAGGGTGGAGGAGGTCTGTGAAGAGCGGGGGAGGCGTAGGAAGCGTTGCGGAGCCGAGGGCTGAGCACGGTGCTGGAGAGACGAGGTGAGGAGGACTGGGTCTGATAGGGGGAGAGGGCGGGGGTGTAGAGGGAGGCATTCCTCTGGAGAGGAGAGGAGGCCAGGGGGTAGGAGTAGGAGGCGTTAGACAGGTTAGTGTTCTGCTGTAAGGCGTTAGACAGCTGGGGGGAGGAACCCTGGCTAACCTGTCCATCATATGTCATCATCAGCTGGCCACCGGGCGAGGGGGAGGGGCCTCTCTGTACAGGTAAACTATAGGATGTGTTACGCAGGTAAGAGTTCTGGAGGGGGAGGAACGAGGATCGTAACAGAGGGAGGAATGGGGGAGGGGGCCCCTGCTGAGGGGAGGTGTAGTTTACTCCTCTAAGGTGAGCGTTGGTCAGTAAGGGAGAGGCTCCTGGCTCCATAGTGTGGTTGTACTGGGTCACGACCTGGGAGTGATTGGGGAGACTGGGGTGGTGGGGGGTCTGAAGGAGGCTGGGGAGAAGTGGTGGAAGGGAGAGGGGGCACGGGGCGGCAGGGGGAAGAGGGTTGCTTGTGTTGTGGGGAGGAGGGGCGTCTAATAGAGGGATGTGGAGAGGGAGGACCTCCCTGCTGCTTCATGGAGGGCTGGGGGGAGAGAGGACGGCCTCTGAACGACTGCCTGCCAGGAGGAGGGTTCCTGGGCATGCGGACGAGAGGGTGGCCCCTCCCTACGGGGCGATGGAAACCTCCCTGGGGGGTCCGCTGCGACTCCCTGACCCCTCCCGGACGGGACACTGAGCGTGCCAACATGGGGGGGACGGGGCCCTGCAGCTGTCCTGCTGGAGGGGGTTGGCCCTCGGCGACGCTGTGAACCGACGACCTGAAGGGAGCCACGTTCTGGGTGAGAGGGGTGCCATGCCGACTACGTCTCTGCAGGTAGGGGTTACCTGGCGAAGGCTTCACCGCCCCCATGGGCACCTGGCCACGACCCCCTCTGAGGTGCCGTGTGGAGGTGCGGGAAGGGAAGGGGTGGCTGGACATACAGGAGGGGGTGGGAGAGGAGAGTCGGCGGGGGGAAGAGAAGTTAGGGGAGGGGGAGGCAGGACGGAATGTCGGAGACAGGGGTCTGTAATCCCCGAGGGGGGGGGGTTCCTTCTGAGAGGGGAGGCAGTAGGGGAGGAGGGGCGAGACAAGGTGCTTTGTTGCTTCCTTCCTCCAATCAGACGAGCTCTGGAGAGAGGAGGGGAGGGGGCCTGGGGCAATGAGGAGGGCTCCTTTTCCTCAGGGATCCTCGGGGGAGGAGGGGGACTGGCCAGGGGGAGCAGGGGGAGACGGGTGAGACGGGTGAGAGAGGAGTCTCCTCCTCCTGGACGGTTGACTCTGGGCCCTGAGGGAGGGGCCTCGTCTGGATGGGAGGGGCGAGGAGAGGGGGAGGTGCGCCTCCTGGCTAGCGGAGAGGGGGCAGATGGGGGGGGAGGAATCCCCCTCCCGGAGAGCCGAGGGGAGAGGTGGGGGTCCATGGGGTGAGTGGGATGAGGGACGCGCCCCATACCTGGAGAACCAGGCCTTAGAGAGAGCTGAGGGGACGGGTGGGGGCCGAGACGACGCACTGGCATGGGGGAAAATGTGGTGGCCCTTTGTGGAGCCATCGATGGATAAGGAGAAGCCATGGGTGGATAGGGTCCCATCCCTGAGATCTCTCCCATCTGTGGGGTGTATTGCTGGAACACAGGCTCTAGAGGTATGGGGGAGTGGTGATAGAAGGGGGGTCATGAAGTGGGAGCTGTGTCACCCCAGCAGGGGTGAGGGAGATCCGGCTGGGGGAGGCAGAGAGAGGGGTGCGGCCGTGGGCCTGCTGGATGAGCTTGGCTGTGGGGGTGGGGGAGGGAGGTCGGGGGTGAGATCTGGGGGTGTACTCAGGGAGGGGGAGCGGCTCATACTGGATCTCTGACATAATGTCCAGGTCTTTGAGGGCCAGGTGAGGGGAGGAGGGGGCGTGGCCGACCTCTAATCTCTCCTTGCCAAACAGCCTGACCTGCGGCCGCGGCAGCCGGAACTGGTCTGATCCTGGGACAGCTGCTGGGTAGGACAGCTGGTCAGCCCCGTACACCACCCCCGGCTGCACTGACTCCAGAACAGCTTCCATGGGGAAAGGGTAGGGCTGAGGGTAGACTTGGTGGAGCGGGTAGGGGGGATAGGGGTTGAACTGATCAACAGCAGCATATCCCATCATCCCAGCAGCAGGGTCTGTGTGGTACAGGAGGGACTGGTCTGACAGATAGAAACCATCGTAACCCGGCAACATCCCATACTGCTCAGACATCCCATAATCCAGGTACTGCGGGTTGTAATAGCCCAACTGGTCGTCATAGTAATCCAACATCTCGTTAGTGTCGTAGTAGTAACCGTACTCCCCCGTCTCCATCGGATACAGCAGTCCGTCATCGCCGTAGTAATACTCCAGACCATCGTCGCCGTAGTAACAAAACTCCTCCATCGTCAACCCCTGCCTGTGGTCGAGATAACGGTACGGGTCGTAGTACTCCACCTCATCATCACGGTACTCATAGTCGTCCTCGCTGTAGTAGTCGTAGTAGTCGCCCTTGTCGTCGTAGTAACCGTACTTGTCCTCGCAGTATTCTGTGACCTCTCCGTAGGGGTCGTAGGAGGCGTAGGTTAAAGGTCGTCCGTAACGACCTCGGGACCTCTGGTCGTACTCATCTTCCTCATAGGTGAATTCTTCCTCATCATCCTCATAGTCCTCGTTGTAGTAGCCCCCCCTCAGCCTGGCACGGGGGTCCCGCGTGGCGAACGACAGCTTCTTACTTGCCCTCAGACGCCCCTGGCCCTTAGAGGACAAGAATCTCCCAGTCAGCCAGTTAGTAGCTCCCGCTATCCTCCCCAGCATCCAGCCTTTACTCTTAAACCCAGACTCAGAGCTCTCGTCCTTCTTCTTGACAAACATTCCTTTAAACTTCCCCCCCAGTCCTTTAGCCTGCTCTGAGGCGGCGGGGCCGCGGGCCCCCAGGTTAGACAGCAGCAGGCCCTTCTTACCAGGAGGTTCTTTGGGCTTCTCCTCCTTCCTGGTGAACATGGAGAACTTGGAGGTGTTGGGCAGCGCTGGCTTCTCCGGAGGAGGAGATTTGGATTTCCCGAAGCCAGCGAAGAACTTAGTGGTGCCTAGGATCTGCTTGGGGTTGGTGGGAGGTTTGGTCTTCTTATGTCCTGACATCCTGAGGAACAGACGAGACGTGCTCTTCATGTTCCTCTTGGGCTGGGTCTTCACCGGCGGCGGGGGGGGTTTAGGTGCGGAGGCAGAGAAGGGCGAGGCCTTACCGGTCAGACCGCTCAGAGCCTTCAGGTGAGACTTGGCTTCCTGTTTCTTCTGGACCTTCTGGGCGGCGACTGTCTTCTTCTGTCCCTCGGCAGTGAACCCCATCATGGCCTTGGTTCCCTTGATGTTCCCCTGAGTCATCTTCTTCAGGTTCAACACTCCCATCTTCTTCATCTGCGGCTTCTTCACCTCCTCGTCCTCGTCGTCGTCGTCCTCGGGGGGCGGGGGCTGGCCTCGTTTGGGGGGTGGCTTGACCATAGCCTTCATGGCTACGGCTTTAGAGGCTCCCTTCAGAGCGACCTTCCCCTTCCCTTTCTGTGGCGGTGGAGCTTTCTGCTCTTCCTCACTCTGTTCATCCTCCTCTTCCTCCTCGCTTGGCACCTCCTCCTCCTCCTCCTCCTCCTCTGACTTCTTTCCTTTACCTTTCTTCCCATCATCCTTTGCTTTATCTTTAGCCGGCTCCTCTTTCTTCCCTCCTTTCTTGTCCTCCTTCCCTCCTCCTTTCTTGTCCTCCTTCCCTCCTCCTTTCTTGGCTGCTGCTCCTTTCTTAGGTGGCATGTTGTCTCAGGCCAGGGATCCTGCTAGAGGGAGATGGAGCCGGTCAGAGGGTTGCTGTCCACCCGGCCGTCAAACACAGTAGCATCTCCTCCTGTCTGTCTGTCTCTGTCTGAATGAAGCTACGCCTCAGACCCACTCTTCTCTGTGAAGACTGTAACGTGAACTGAAAAAACAGCCCAACCAAACCAATGCCATCCAAAACACGATCTAGTAACGGAGTCTGAATCACAGCGGTCAGCGGTTGGTCACATTACTTCTCAGAGTCAGACAGCTCTGTAGTCTAGCAGACTGATCCAGACTGGGGCTCCTTACAGCACAGCTCCCATTGTTCACTACTGTACCATACAAGGCTGCCAGAGGCTTGTTCACTACTGGACTACTGTACACCAGGCTGATACCATGAGCCACACTTACCACACAGACTCAATAGACAAGTCCCCTTGAAAACAGCCCAAAAGGGTCCAGACAGTCTAGCATAGCAGGAATGGTCATACAGGATATTCCCAGGCAGAAAGAATCAAAAGTGTTTCCTATGTGGTTTAAAAATGCTCCAGATATGTCAGCTGTATCGTCCTCAGACTGTCTCCCATTGTCCGAGTGTTCTGTCTGTGTTCTGCCAGTGATCTGTCTGTGTTCTGCCAGTGTTCTGTCTGTGTTCTGTCTGTGTTCTGCCAGTGTTCTGCCTGTGTTCTGTCTGTGTTCTGTCTGTGTTCTGTCTGTGTTCTGTCTGTGTTCTGCCAGTGTTCTGTCAGTGTTCTGTCAGTGTTCTGTCTGTGTTCTGTCAGTGTTCTGCCAGTGTTCTGTCTGTGTTCTGCCAGTGTTCTGTCAGTGTTCTGTCTTTGTTTTTCCAGTGTTCTGACAGTTTTCTGCCAGTATTCTGTCTGCGTTTTTCCAGTGTTTTGTCAGTGTTCTGCCAGTGTTCTGTCTTTGTTTTTCCAGTGTTCTGCCAGTGTTCTGTCAGTGTTCTGCCAGTGTTCTGTCAGTGTTCTGCCAGTGTTCTGTCTTTGTTTTTCCAGTGTTCTGCCAGTGTTCTGTCAGTGTTCTGCCAGTGTTCTGTCAGTGTTCTGTCTTTGTTTTTCCAGTGTTCTGCCAGTGTTCTGCCAGTGTTCTGTCTGTGTTCTGCCAGTGTTCTGCCAGTGTTCTGTCAGTGTTCTGCCAGTGTTCTGCCAGTGTTCTGTCAGTTTTCTGTCAGTGTTCTGCCAGTGTTCTGCCAGTGCTCTTCCAGTGTTCTGCCAGTGCTCTTCCAGTGTTCTGCCAGTGCTCTTCCAGTGTTCTGCCAGTGTTCTGTCAGTTTTCTCTCAGTGCTGTTCCAGTGTTCTGTCGGTGCTCTGCCAGTGTTCTGCCAGTGCTGTTCCAGTGTTCTGCCAGTGCTCTTCCAGTGTTCTGCCAGTGCTCTTCCAGTGTTCTGCCAGTGTTCTGCCAGTGCTCTTCCAGTGTTCTGCCAGTGCTCTTCCAGTGTTCTGCCAGTGTTCTGTCAGTTTTCTGCCAGTGCTGTTCCAGTGTTCTGTCGGTGCTCTGCCAGTGTTCTGCCAGTGCTGTTCCAGTGTTCTGTCGGTGCTCTGCCAGTGTTCTGCCAGTGCTGTTCCAGTGTTCTGCCAGTGTTCTGCCAGTGCTCTTCCAGTGTTCTGCCAGTGCTGTTCCAGTGTTCTGTCGGTGCTCTGCAGCCGTTGGTTGTCTTCTTGGCTGCTGCCTGAGTTTTGGCAGCAGTTTCCCCCCACACAGAGAGAAGTGCGTCTGAGAGACTCCCCTGCTCAGGGGTATCCTCTCCTACACACGGTGTGTCAGGTGTGTGTCAGGTGTGTGAGAAAGCATATCCCACGTCAGCGTTCCTTTGTGTCCCGCAGCAGTCCTTTGTGTCTCTCCCACTGAGCCGAGACGACACTCTCTCTGGTTATGGAGCCTCCGTCCCCCGTTCACCTCAGCCCTGGGACCTGTCACCGCCTCACAGCGTGTGTGTGTGCCAGGTGTGTGTAGTGTATGTGTGTGTGTGGCCTGTTATAGTTGCAAAGGGCACCTTAATGTATCAGCTGTACTGCTTGGGGTAATCCTATCCTGTGGATCAGTCGTGGCTGAATAATGCAGGCGGGCTGAGCTGCTGCTAAACTGTGCCTAAGAGCCCCAGCCTCATAGAGCCAAAACACATACAGATGGCACACACACCTGATACACACAGCTTTTACACACCTGATAAACACAGCTTTCACACACACCTGATACAAAGACAGCTTTTACACACCTGATAAAACACAGCTTTCACACACACACCTGATACAAACACAGCTTTCACACACACACCTGATAAAACACAGCTTTCACACACACCTGATAAAACACAGCTTTCACACACACCTGATAAAACACAGCTTTCAAACTCCTGATACAAACACAGCTGGCACACACAAACAAACACACCTGATACACAGTGTGGGGAGTCACTGAACCACGATACACAGTGTGGGGAGTCACTGAACCACGATACACAGTGTGGGGAGTCACTGAACCACGATACACAGTGTGGTGGGTCACTGAACCACGATACACAGTGTGGGGAGTCACTGAACCATGATACACAGTGTGGTGGGTCACTGAACCACGATACACAGTGTGGTGGGTCACTGAACCACAATACACAGTGTGGTGGGTCACTGAACCACGATACACAGTGTGGGGAGTCACTGAACCATGATACACAGTGTGGTGGGTCACTGAACCACGATACACAGTGTGGGGAGTCACTGAACCACGATACACAGTGTGGTGGGTCACTGAACCACGATACACAGTGTGGAGAGTCACTGAACCACGATACACAGTGTGGGGAGTCACTGAACCACGATACACAGTGTGGGGAGTCACTGAACCACGATACACAGTGTGGGGAGTCACTGAACCATGATACACAGTGTGGTGGGTCACTGAACCACGATACACAGTGTGGGGAGTCACTGAACCACGATACACAGTGTGGGGAGTCACTGAACCATGATACACAGTGTGGTGGGTCACTGAACCATGATACACAGTGTGGGGAGTCACTGAACCATGATACACAGTGTGGTGGGTCACTGAACCACGATACACAGTGTGGGGAGTCACTGAACCACGATACACAGTGTGGTGGGTCACTGAACCACGATACACAGTGTGGAGAGTCACTGATACACAGTGTGGGGAGTCACTGAACCACGATACACAGTGTCACTGAACCACGGGGAGTCACTGAACCACGATACACAGTGTGGGGAATCACTGAACCACGATACACAGTGTGGTGGGTCACTGAACCGATACACAGTGTGGGGAGTCACTGAACAGATACACAGTGGGGAGTCACTGAACCACGATACACAGTGTGGGGAGTCACTGAACCATGATACACAGTGTGGGGAGTCACTGAACCACGATACACAGTGTGGGGAGTCACTGAACCACGATACACAGTGTGGGGAGTCACTGAACCACGATACACAGTGTGGGGAGTCACTGAACCACGATACACAGTGTGGTGGGTCACTGAACCATGATACACAGTGTGGTGGAGTCACTGAACCATGATACACAGTGTGGTGGGTCACTGAACCACGATACACAGTGTGGGGAGTCACTGAACCATGATACACAGTGTGAGGAGTCACTGAACCATGATACACAGTGTGGGGAGTCACTAAACCATGATACACAGTGGATACAGCTAATAGCACTAAATCAATACACAGATGTGGAGTTTCACGCAAATAAGGACAGATAAAAGGCAGAAAAAACTATTGTTGCAAGACACAGAACTCTTTGTTGGTGTCGTGTTGGTGAGTGTGTTGTGTTGTCGGAGAGCATTATGGAAATGAATCATGTTAATTCATTGATGACTGGTTGATACGCCAGGAGGTCATGACTGTGGCAGATATACATATTTAATAGCTGCCCTGCATTCAGCCCATGCTGCAGGATAAAACATTCATCACAACCAGCTAAATATACCACTGGGTTAACCTGCTAAATATATAATAAATATACCACTGGGTTAAATATATAATAAATATACTACTGGGTTAACCTGCTAGATATATAATAAATATACCACTGGGTTAACCTACTAAATATATAATAAATATACCACTGGGTTAAATATATAATAAATATACCACTGGGTTAAATATATAATAAATATACCACTGGGTTAACCTGCTAGATATATAATAAATATACCACTGGGTTAACCTGCTAAATATATAATAAATATACCACTGGGTTAAATATATAATAAATATACCACTGGGTTAACCTGCTAGATATATAATAAATATACCACTGGGTTAACCTACTAAATATATAATAAATATACCACTGGGTTAAATATATAATAAATATACCACTGGGTTAAATATATAATAAATATACCACTGGGTTAACCTGCTAGATATATAATAAATATACCACTGGGTTAACCTGCTAAATATATAATAAATATACCACTGGGTTAAATATATAATAAATATACCACTGGGTTAACCTGCTAGATATATAATAAATATACCACTGGGTTAAATATATAATAAATATACCACTGGGTTAACCTGCTAGATATATAATAAATATACCACTGGGTTAACCTGCTAAATATATAATAAATATACCACTGGGTTAAATATATAATAAATATACCACTGGGTTAAATATATAATAAATATACCACTGGGTTAACCTGCTAGATATATAATAAATATACCACTGGGTTAACCTGCTAGATATATAATAAATATACCACTGGGTTAAATATATAATAAATATACCACTGGATTAACCTGCTAGATATATAATAAATATATCAAATCAAATCAAATCAAATTTATTTATGTAGCCCTTCGTACATAAGCTGATATCTCAAAGTGCTGTACAGAAACCCAGCCTAAAACCCCAAACAGCAAACAATGCAGGTGTAAAAGCACGGTGGCTAGGAAAAACTCCCTAGAAAGGCCAAAACCTAGGAAGAAACCTAGAGAGGAACCGGGCTATGTGGGGTGGCCAGTCCTCTTCTGGCTGTGCCGGGTAGAGATTATAACAGAACATGACCAAGATGTTCAAATGTTCATAAATGACCAGCATGGTCAAATAATAATAAGGCAGAACAGTTGAAACTGGAGCAGCAGCACAGTCAGGTGGACTGGGGACAACAAGGAGCCATCATGTCAGGTAGTCCTGGGGCACGGTCCTAGGGCTCAGGTCAGTTGAAACTGGAGCAGGAGCATGGCCATATACCACTGGGTTAAATATATAATAAATATACCACTGTGTTAAATATATAATAAATATACCACTGTGTTAAATATATAATAAATATACCACTGGGTTAAATATATAATAAATATACCACTGGGTTAAATATATAATAAATATACCACTGGGTTAAATATATAATAAATATACCACTGGGTTAACCTGCTCAATATATTTACATTTAAGTCATTTAGCAGACGCTCTTATAATATATAATAAATAAACCACTGGGTTAAATATATAATAAATATACCACTGGGTTAAATATATAATAAATATACCACTGGGTTAAATATATAATAAATATACCACTGGGTTAACCTGCTAGATATATAATAAATATACCACTGGGTTAAATATGTAATAAATATACCACTGGATTAAATATATAATAAATATACCACTGGGTTAAATATATAATAAATATACCACTGGGTTATATATATAATAAATATACCACTGGGTTAACCTGCTCAATATATAATAAATATACCACTGGGTTAACCTGCTCAATATATAATAAATATACCACTGGGTTAAATATATAATAAATATACCACTGGGTTAACCTGCTCAATATATAATAAATATACCACTGGGTTAAATATATAATAAATATACCACTGGGTTAACCTGCTCAATATATAATAAATATACCACTGGGTTAAATATATAATAAATATACCACTGGGTTAAATATATAATAAATATACCACTGGGTTAAATATATAATAAATATACCACTGGGTTAACCTACTAAATATATAATAAATATACCACTGGGTTAAATATATAATACATATACCACTGGGTTAACCTACTAAATATATAATAAATATACCACTGGGTTAAATATATAATAAATATACCACTGGGTTAAATATATAATAAATATACCACTGGGTTAAATATATAATAAATATACCACTGGGTTAAATATATAATAAATATACCACTGGGTTAAATATATAATAAATATACCACTGGGTTAACCTGCTAGATATATAATAAATATACCACTGGGTTAAATATATAATAAATATACCACTGGGTTAAATATATAATAAATATACCACTGGGTTAAATATATAATAAATATACCACTGGGTTAAATATATAATACATATACCACTGGGTTAACCTGCTAGATATATAATAAATATACCACTGGGTTAAATATATAATAAATACACCACTGGGTTAACCTGCTAGATATATAATAAATATACCACTGGGTTAAATATATAATAAATATACCACTGAGTTAACCTGCTAGATATATAATACATATACCACTGGGTTAAATATATAATAAATATACCACTGGGTTAAATATATAATAAATATACCACTGAGTTAACCTGCTAAATATATAATAAATATACCACTGGGTTAATTAAATAATAAATATACCACTGGGTTAACCTGCTAGATATATAATAAATATACCACTGGGTTAACCTGCTAGATATATAATAAATATACCACTGGGTTAAATATATAATAAATATACCACTGGGTTAACCTGCTAAATATATAATAAATAACCTGCTAGATATATAATAAATATACCACTGGGTTAACCTGCTAAATATATAATAAATATACCACTGGGTTAACCTGCTAAATATATAATAAATAACCTGCTAGATATATAATAAATATACCACTGGGTTAACCTGCTAAATATATAATAAATAACCTGCTAGATATATAACAAATATACCACTGGGTTAACCTGCTAGATATATAATAAATATACCACTGGGTTAAATATATAATAAATATACCACTGGGTTAACCTGCTAAATATATAATAAATATACCACTGGGTTAAATATATAATAAATATACCACTGGGTTAACCTGCTAGATATATAATAAATATACCACTGGGTTAAATATATAATAAATATACCACTGGGCTAGATATATAATAAATATACCACTGGGTTAAATATATAATAAATTAACCTGCGAAATATATAATAAATAACCTGGGCTAGATATATAATAAATATACCACTGGGTTAACCTGCTAAATATATAATAAATATACCACTGGGTTAAATATATTAAATATACCACTGGGTTAAATATATAATAAATAACTGGGTTAAATATATAATAAATATACCACTGGGTTAAATATATAATAAATATACCACTGGGTTAAATATATAATAAATATACCACTGGGTTAACCTGCTAAATATATAATAAATATACCACCACTGGGTTAACCTGCTAGATATATAATAAATATACCACTGGGTTAACCTGCTAAGATATATAATAAATATACCACTGGGTTAAATATATAATAAATATACCACTATAATTAACCTGCTAGATATATAATAAATATACCACTGGGTTAACCTGCTAAATATATAATAAATATATAATAAATATACCACTGGGTTAAAATATATAATAAATATACCACTGGGTTAACCTGCTAGATATATAATAAATATACCACTGTTAAGTTAAATATATAATAAATATACCACTGGGTTAACCTGCTAGATATATAATAAATATACCACTGGGTTAAATATATAATAAATATACCACTGGGTTAATAGATATATAATAAATATACCACTGGGTTAACCTGCTAAATATATAATAAATAACCATATATAATAAATATACCACTGGGTTAACCTGCTAGATATATAATAAATATACCACTGGGTTAACCTGCTAAATATATAATAAATATACCACTGGGTTAAATATATAATAAATATACCACTGGGTTAACCTGCTAGATATATAATAAATATACCATAAATATATAATAAATATATAATAAATATACCACTGGGTTAAATATATAATAAATATACCACTGGGTTTAAATATATAATAAATATACCACTGGGTTAAATATATAATAAATATACCACTGGGTTAAATATATAATACATATACCACTGGGTTAAATATATAATAAATATACCACTGGGTTAACCTGCTAGATATATAATAAATATACCACTGGGTTAAATATATAATAAATATACCACTGGGTTAACCTGCTAAATATATAATAAATATACCACTGGGTTAAATATATAACTGGGTTAAATATATAATAAATATACCACTGGGTTAAAATATATAATAAATATACCACTGGGTTAAATATATAATAAATATACCACTGGGCTAAATATATAATAAATATAATAAATATACCACTGGGTTAAATATATAATAAATATACCACTGGGTTAATATATAATAAATAAATATATACCACTGGGTTAACCTGCTAGATATATAATAAATATACCACTGGGTTAAATATATAATAAATATACCACTGGGTTAACCTGCTAAATATATAATAAATATACCACTGGGTTAAATATATAATAAATATACCACTGGGTTAACCTGCTAGATATATAATAAATATACCACTGGGTTAAATATATAATAAATATACCACTGGGTTAACCTGCTAAATATATAATAAATATACCACTGGGGTTAAATATAAATATATAATAAATATACCACTGGGTTAAATATATAATAAATATACCACTGGGTTAAATATATAATAAATATACCACTGGGTTAAATATATAATAAATATACCACTGGGTTAAATATATAATAAATATACCACTGGGTTAAATATATAATTAACACTGGGTTAACCTGCTAGATATATAATAAATATACCACTGGGTTAAATATATAATAAATATACCACTGGGTTAACCTGCTAAATATATAATAAATATACCACTGGGTTAAATATATAATAAATATACCACTGGGTTAACCTGCTGATATATAATAAATATACCACTGGGTTAAATATATAATAAATATACCACTGGGTTAAATATATAATAAATATACCACTGGGTTAAATATATAATTAACCTGATATATAATAAATATACCACTAGATATATAATAAATATACCACTGGGTTAAATATATAATAAATATACCACTGGGTTAACCTGCTAGATATATAATAAATATACCACTGGGTTAACCTGCTAGATATATAATAAATATACCACTGGGTTAACCTGCTAGATATATAATAAATATACCACTGCTAAATATATAATAAATATACCACTGGGTTAAATATATAATAAATATACCACTGGGTTAACCTGCTAAATATATAATAAATATACCACTGGGTTAAATATATAATAAATATACCACTGGGTTAACCTGCTAGATATATAATAAATATACCATAAACTGGGTTAAATATATAATAAATATACCACTGGGTTAAATATATAATAAATATACCACTGGGTTAAATATATAATAAATATACCACTGGGTTAACCTGCTAGATATATAATAAATATACCACTGGGTTAACCTGCTAAATATATAATAAATATACCACTGGGTTAAATATATAATAAATATACCACTGGGTTAACCTGCTAGATATATAATAAATATACCACTGGGTTAAATATATAATAAATATACCACTGGATTAACCTGCTAGATATATAATAAATATATCAAATCAAATCAAATAATTTATTTATATAGCCCTTCGTACATAAGCTGATATCTCAAAGTGCTTACAGAAACCCAGCCTAAAAAACCCCAAATAGCAAACAATGCAGGTGTAAAAACCACGGTGGCTAGGAAAAACTCCCTAGAAAGGCCAAAACCTAAAGAAACCTAGAGAGGAACCGGGCTATGTGGGGTGGCCAGTCCTCTTCTGGCTGTGCCGGGTAGAGATATAACAGAACATGACCAAGATGTTCAAAATAAATGACCAGCATGGGTTAAGGCAGAACAGTTGAAACTGGAGCAGCAGCACAGTCAGGTGGACTGGGGACAGCAAGGAGCCATCATGTCAAGTCCTACGGTCCTAGGGCTCAGGTCAGTTGAAACTGGAGCAGGAGCATGGCCATAAACCACTGGGTTAAATATATAATAAATATACCACTGTGTTAAATATATAATAAATATACCACTGGGTTAAATATATAATAAATATACCACTGGGTTAAATATATAATAAATATACCACTGGGTTAAATATATAATAAATATACCACTGGGTTAACCTACTAAATATATAATAAATATACCACTGGGTTAAATATATAATAAATATACCACTGGGTTAAATATATAATACATATACCACTGGGTTAACCTGCTCAATATATAATAAATATACCACTGGGTTAACCTGCTCAATATATAATAAATATACCACTGGGTTAACCTGCTCAATATATAATAAATATACCACTGGGTTAACCTGCTCAATATATAATAAATAAACCACTGGGTTAAATATATAATAAATATACCACTGGGTTAAATATACCACTGGGTTAAATATATAATAAATATACCACTGGGTTAAATATATAATACATATACCACTGGGTTAACCTACTAAATATATAATAAATATACCACTGGGTTAAATATATAATAAATATACCACTGGGTTAAATATATAATAAATATACCACTGGGTTAACCTGCTAAATATATAATAAATATACCACTGGGTTAAATATATAATACATATACCACTGGGTTAACCTGCTAAATATATAATAAATATACCACTGGGTTAACCTGCTAAATATATAATAAATATACCACTGGGTTAAATATATAATAAATATACCACTGGGTTAAATATATAATAAATATACCACTGGGTTAACCTGCTAAATATATAATAAATATACCACTGGGTTAAATATATAATAAATATACCACTGGGTTAAATATATAATAAATATACCACTGGGTTAACCTGCTAGATATATAATAAATATACCACTGGGTTAAATATATAATAAATATACCACTGGGTTAACCTGCTAGATATATAATAAATATACCACTGGGTTAAATATATAATAAATATACCACTGGGTTAACCTGCTAGATATATAATAAATATAGCACTGGGTTAACCTGCTAGATATGTAATAAATATAGCACTGGGTTAACCTGCTAGATATGTAATAAATATAGCACTGGGTTAACCTGCTAGATATGTAATAAATATACCACTGGGTTAACCTGCTAGATACATAATAAATACACCACTGGGTTAAATATATAATAAATATACCACTGGGTTAACCTGCTAGATATATAATAAATATACCACTGGGTTAACCTGCTAAATATATAATAAATATACCACTGGGTTAAATATATAATAAATATACCACTGGGTTAACCTGCTAGATATATAATAAATATACCACTGGGTTAAATATATAATAAATATACCACTGGGTTAACCTGCTAGATATATAATAAATATACCACTGGGTTAAATATATAATAAATATACCACTGGGTTAACCTGCTAGATATATAATAAATATACCACTGGGTTAACCTGCTAAATATATAATAAATATACCACTGGGTTAAATATATAATAAATATACCACTGGGTTAACCTGCTAGATATATAATAAATATACCACTGGGTTAAATATATAATAAATATACCACTGGGTTAACCTGCTAGATATATAATAAATATACCACTGGGTTAACCTGCTAGATATATAATAAATATACCACTGGGTTAACCTGCTAAATATATAATAAATATACCACTGGGTTAAATATATAATAAATATACCACTGGGTTAAATATATAATAAATATACCACTGGGTTAAATATATAATAAATATACCACTGGGTTAACCTGCTAGATATATAATAAATATACCACTGGGTTAACCTGCTAGATATATAATAAATATACCACTGGGTTAAATATATAATAAATATACCACTGGGTTAACCTGCTAAATATATAATAAATAACCTGCTAGATATATAATAAATATACCATTGGGTTAAACTGCTAAATATATAATAAATATACCACTGGGTTAAATATATAATAAATATACCACTGTGTTAAATATATAATAAATATACCGCTGGGTTAACCTGCTAGATATATAATATATATAGCACTGGGTTAAATATATAATAAATATACCACTGGGTTAACCTGCTAGATATATAATAAATATACCACTGGGTTAACCTGCTAAATATATAATAAATATACCACTGGGTTAAATATATAATAAATATACCACTGGGTTAACCTGCTAGATATATAATAAATATACCACTGGGTTAAATATATAATAAATATACCACTGGGTTAACCTGCTAGATATATAATAAATATACCACTGGGTTAAATATATAATAAATATACCACTGGGTTAACCTGCTAGATATATAATAAATATAGCACTGGGTTAACCTGCTAGATATGTAATAAATATAGCTGAAAGATTAGTGGAATCTGTGTGGGTTGCTGGACAGGTAGGATGACTGACAGTGAAGGTGAACAGGTGGTCACGTGTCAGGTGACAGAGGAATGTATGAGACTGAGGCAGGAATTCCTTTAACCATAAAGTGGTATATTTACTGGTAGTGTGGATTCATGGATGCACAGAACTTCTGGATCAGATGGATT
>NW_025747659.1:0-2500 GCF_021184085.1 Oncorhynchus gorbuscha
CCAGCCAACACACAATGTGGAGGCAGATAGCTGGTGGTTGTAAGTTGTAACGCTAACACCATATAAACTATGTAAACGACTCACTGCAAAATACACTAATCGAAAATATCCTCCGTGAGCTCCATCTAGCTAGATAACGGGTTTGTTTACAGCAGGGCTCTGAATGGACTTTCTGGCAGCCAACTTCACCCTTTTCTCTCTGCCAAACTGGCATTGGTCTAAGTACAGGCGTGTGTGCTGGAACATTGGTACATTGTGGGAGGCAACTCCTAGAGAGACCAGGCCCAGTTTAGAGTTGTCTTTGTTCAGCCATTGACATTTTGTCTCTAAATGTGTTTAGGAAAGTAAAAGTGTACCTCTGCCTTATCATGGATTCAGAGCTATCTATCTAATAGAACTCAAAGGGGTTTTCCTTTAATGGAAGCTTCTCTAATGTCAAACATGTAAAGTGTGGTGTACCGCAGGGCAGCTCTCTAGGTCCTCTGCTCTTTTATATTTCTTTTACCAATGACCTTCCACTGGCATTAAACAAGGCATTTGTCCACGTATGCTGATGATTCCACCATATACGTTAAGGTTTTCAGTGACTTCATGAGCTGTAGTTGCTAGTTGTCGTGGCTGTTGAACAAGTTGAGGAGATTAAATTACTTGGTGTTACCTTAGAATGTAAACTGTCATGGTCAAAACCTATACATTCAATCATTGTAAAGATGGTGAGAGGTCTGTCCCTAATAAAGAGATTCTCAGCTTTTTTTGACTCCACACTCCACGAAGCAAGTCCTGTAGTCTCTAGTTTTATATTATCTTGATTATTGTCCAGTCATGTGGTCAAGTCCTGTAGTCTCTAGTTTTATATTATCTTGATTATTGTCCAGTCATGTGGTCAAGTCCTGTAGTCTCTAGTTTTATATTATCTTGATTATTGTCCAGTCATGTGGTCAAGTCCTGTAGTCTCTAGTTTTATATTATCTTGATTATTGTCCAGTCATGTGGTCAAGTCCTGTAGTCTCTAGTTTTATATTATCTTGATTATTGTCCAGTCATATGGTCAAGTCCTGTAGTCTCTAGTTTTATATTATCTTGATTATTGTCCAGTCATGTGGTCAAGTCCTGTAGTCTCTAGTTTTATATTATCTTGATTATTGTCCAGTCATGTGGTCAAAGAAAGACCTAGTTATGCTGCAGCTGGCCCAGAACAGAGTGGCACATCTTGCTCTTCATTGTAATCAGAGAGCTGATATTAATACTATGCATGCCCAGTCTGTCTTGGCTAAGAGTTGAGGAAAGACTGACTGTGTCACTTCCTGTTTTTATAAGAAACATTGTGTTGGAAATTCCAATTTTTTTGCATAGTCAAGTTACACACAGCACTGACACACTTACCCCAACATGCATGCCACCAGGGGTCTTTTCACAGTCCGCAGGTCCAGATCAAATTCAAGGAAACGTACAATATTGTACAGAGCCATGAGTGCATGAAACTCCCATCTTATATATATCAAATAATCAGCAAACCTGGTTTCTAAAAACAAATGAAGCAACAGCTCACGGCACAACGCATCTCCCCCTTGTGACCTACTGGTTGTGTGGGTACTGACATGTGACCTACTGGTTGTGTGGGTACTGACATGTGACCTACTGGTTGTGTGGGTACTGACATGTGACCTACTGGTTGTGTGGGTACTGACATGTGACCTACTGGTTGTGTGGGTACTGACATGTGACCTACTGGTTGTGTGGGTACTGACATGTGACCTACTGGTTGTGTGGGTACTGACATGTGACCTACTGGTTGTGTGGGTACTGACATGTGACCTACTGGTTGTGTGGGTACTGACATGTGACCTACTGGTTGTGTGGGTACTGACATGTGACCTACTGGTTGTGTGGGTACTGACATGTGACCTACTGGTTGTGTGGGTACTGACATGTGACCTACTTGTTGTGTGGGTACTGACATGTGACCTACTGGTTGTGTGGGTACTGACATGTGACCTACTGGTTGTGTGGGTACTGACATGTGACCTACTGGTTGTGTGGGTACTGACATGTGACCTACTGGTTGTGTGGGTACTGACATGTGACCTACTGGTTGTGTGGGTACTGACATGTGACCTACTGGTTGTGTGGGTACTGACATGTGACCTACTGGTTGTGTGGGTACTGACATGTGACCTACTGGTTGTGTGGGTACTGACATGTGACCTTCTGGTTGTGTGGGTACTGACATGTGACCTACTGGTTGTGTGTAGGTACTGATATGTGACCTACTGGTTGTGTGTAGGTACTGACATGTGACCTACTGGTTGTGTGTGTGGGTACTGACATGTGACCTACTGGTTGTGTGTGTGGGTACTGACATGTGACCTACTGGTTGTGTGTGTGGGTACTGACATGTGACCTACTGGTTGTGTGTGTGGGTACTGACATGTGACCTACTGGTTGTGTGTGTGGGTACTGACATGTGACCTACTGGTTGTGTGTGTGGGTACTGATATGT
>NW_025747659.1:17500-35000 GCF_021184085.1 Oncorhynchus gorbuscha
GTGTCTCTGTCTGTCTGTCTCTCTCTCAACATGTCCTCTGTGTCTCTGTCTGTCTGTCTGTCTGTCTGTCTCTCTCTCTCTCTCTCTCTCTCTCTCTCTACTCTACTCTCTCGCTCTCTCTTCTCCCTTTCTCTCTCTCGCTCTCTCTCTCCTCTTCCTTTCTCTGTCTCTCTCTCTCTCTCTCTCTCTGACTCTGTCTCTCTCTCCTCTCTTCCTTTCTCCTCTCTCTTCCTTCTCTCTCCTCCCTCCCTATATTCCTCTCCAGTTCTTTGCGTCCATGATCTCAACATTCACCCTGAATTTCTTCCTGTCTATCTACAATAATAAACCTGGAGATCTCTCCAGCCCTGGTCTTATCAACTTCGGACGCTTCGAGAGTGACGTGAGTGTCTGTCTGTTATTGTGTCTAGTCCTAAACCCTGTGTTGTCTCCTGTCTGTTATTGTGTCTAGTTCTAAACCCTGTGTTGTCTCCCTGTCTGTTATTGTGTCTAGTCCTAAACCCTGTGTTGTCTCCCTGTCTGTTATTGTGTCTAGTCCTAAACCCTGTGTTGTCTCCCTGTCTGTTATTGTGTCTAGTCCTAAACCCTGTGTTGTCTCCCTGTCTGTTATTGTGTCTAGTTCTAAACCCTGTGTTGTCTCTCTGTCTGTTATTGTGTCTAGTCCTAAACCCTGTGTTGTCTCCCTGTCTGTTATTGTGTCTAGTCCTAAACCCTGTGTTATCTCTCTGTCTACAGAGTGTCTAGTCCTAAACCCTGTGTTATCTCTCTGTCTACAGAGTGTGGCCTACAACCTCTATGAGATTCCCTTGTTCATTGTAATGGGAGCTGCAGGTAAGAGCCCACTGCTTGTCTAGTTGTTTCACAGGACCCGCGTTGGTCCTCCTCTACAGTAGAGTTGGTCTGACCTTCACACAAATGAAAAAGGCAGAGGCTTGTTACTCATATAGGTGGTTGTCATAGCTACCTTACTCATATAGGTGGTTGTCATAGCTACCTGAGTTACTCATGTATGTGGTTGTCAAGGTAACCTGAGTTACTCATGTATGTAGTTGTCATAGCTACCTGAGTTACTCATATATGTGGTTGTCTTAGCTACCTGAGTTACTCATGTATGTGGTTGTCTTAGCTACCTGAGTTACTCATATATGTGGTTGTCTTAGCTACCTGTGTTACTCATATATGTGGTTGTCTTAACTACCTGAGTTGAATGCACTTGACTGTGAGGCCCAGTTCCAAATGCACTTGACTGTGAGGCCCAGTTCCCTAGACCCTACACCCCTATGCACTAGTGGAGGCCCAGTTCCACATGGACCCCTAGACCCTACACCCCTATGCACTAGTGGAGGCCCAGTTCCACATGGACCCCTAGACCCTACACCCCTATACACTAGTGGAGGCCCAGTTCCACATGGACCCCTAGACCCTACACCCCTATGCACTAGTGGAGGCCCAGTTCCACATGGACCCCTAGACCCTACACCCTATGCACTAGTGGAGGCCCAGTTCCACATGGACCCCTAGACCCTACACCCCTATACACTAGTGGAGGCCCAGTTCCACATGGACCCCTAGACCCTACACCCCTATGCACTAGTGGAGGCCCAGTTCCACATGGACCCCTAGACCCTACACCCCTATGCACTAGTGGAGGCCCAGTTCCACATGGACCCCTAGACCCTACACCCCTATGCACTAGTGGAGGCCCAGTTCCACATGGACCCTAGACCCTACACCCCTATGCACTAGTGGAGGCCCAGTTCCACATGGACCCCTAGACCCTACACCCCTATGCACTAGTGGGGGCCCAGTTCCACATGGACCCCTAGACCCTACACCCCTATGCACTAGTGGGGGCCCAGTTCCACATGGACCCCTAGACCCTTATGACTCCATCTTGCCTTCTGATAGGCTAGGTGAATTGTTTAACCATATTGCTTCTACCAATCAAATCCTCTCAGATCTCCACCAAGTGCACAGGGCTTAGGGGGTCCATTTGGGATTGGGCCTACGCCTCTATGGATAAGAGTGTCTGCTAAATGACGTACATGTTAATGTTGATTGATATCTTTCTATATGTCCATCTGAAACAGGTGGATTGCTGGGAGCCCTGTTCAATATCCTCAACTACTGGCTGACTATATTCAGGATCAGGTAACTGTTCAATATCCTCAACTACTGGTTGACTATATTCAGGATCAGGATCAATATCCTCAACTACTGGCTGACTATATTCAGGATCAGGATCAATATCCTCAACTACTGGCTGACTATATTCAGGATCAGGATCAATATCCTCAACTACTGGCTGACTATATTCAGGATCAATATCCTCAACTACTGGCTGACTATATTCAGGATCAATATCCTCAACTACTGGCTGACTATATTCAGGATCAATATCCTCAACTACTGGCTGACTATATTCAGGATCAGGATCAATATCCTCAACTACTGGCTGACTATATTCAGGATCAGGATCAATATCCTCAACTACTGGCTGACTATATTCAGGATCAATATCCTCAACTACTGGCTGACTATATTCAGGATCAATATCCTCAACTACTGGCTGACTATATTCAGGATCAATATCCTCAACTACTGGCTGACTATATTCAGGATCAGGATCAATATCCTCAACTACTGGCTGACTATATTCAGGATCAATATCCTCAACTACTGGCTGACTATATTCAGGATCAGGTTCAATATCCTCAACTACTGGCTGACTATATTCAGGATCAATATCCTCAACTACTGGCTGACTATATTCAGGATCAGGATCAATATCCTCAACTACTGGCTGACTATATTCAGGATCGGGGATCAATATCCTCAACTACTGGCTGACTATATTCAGGATCAATATCCTCAACTACTGGCTGACTATATTCAGGATCAGGTTCAATATCCTCAACTACTGGTTGACTATATTCAGGATCAGGATCAATATCCTCAACTACTGGCTGACTATATTCAGGATCAATATCCTCAACTACTGGCTGACTATATTCAGGATCAATATCCTCAACTACTGGCTGACTATATTCAGGATCAGGATCAATATCCTCAACTACTGGCTGACTATATTCAGGATTCAGGATCAATATCCTCAACTACTGGCTGACTATATTCAGGATCAATATCCTCAACTACTGGCTGACTATATTCAGGATCAGGATCAATATCCTCAACTACTGGCTGACTATATTCAGGATCAGGATCAATATCCTCAACTACTGGTTGACTATATTCAGGATCAATATCCTCAACTACTGGCTGACTATATTCAGGATCAGGATCAATATCCTCAACTACTGGCTGACTATATTCAGGATCAGGATCAATATCCTCAACTACTATTTTGACTATATTCAGGATCAGGATCAATATCCTCAACTACTGGCTGACTATATTCAGGGGATCAATATCCTCAACTACTGGCTGACTATATTCAGGATCAATATCCTCAACTACTGGCTGACTATATTCAGGATCAGGATCAATATCCTCAACTACTGGCTGACTATATTCAGGATCAATATCCTCAACTACTGGCTGACTATATTCAGGATCAGGATCAATATCCTCAACTACTGGCTGACTATATTCAGGATCCTCAACTACTGGCTGACTATATTCAGGATCAATCAACTACTGGCTGACTATATTCAGGATCAGGATCAATATCCTCAACTACTGGCTGACTATATTCAGGATCAGGTAACTGTTCAATATCCTCAACTACTGGCTGACTATATTCAGGATCAGGATCAATATCCTCAACTACTGGCTGACTATATTCAGGATCAATATCCTCAACTACTGGCTGACTATATTCAGGATCAATATCCTCAACTACTGGCTGACTATATTCAGGATCAATATCCTCAACTACTGGTTGACTATATTCAGGATCAATATCCTCAACTACTGGCTGACTATATTCAGGATCAATATCCTCAACTACTGGCTGACTATATTCAGGATCAGGATCAATATCCTCAACTACTGGCTGACTATATTCAGGATCAGGATCAATATCCTCAACTACTGGCTGACTATATTCAGGATCAGGATCAATATCCTCAACTACTGGCTGACTATATTCAGGATCAATATCCTCAACTACTGGCTGACTATATTCAGGATCAGGTTCAATATCCTCAACTACTGGCTGACTATATTCAGGATCAATATCCTCAACTACTGGCTGACTATATTCAGGATCAGGATCAATATCCTCAACTACTGGCTGACTATATTCAGGATCCTCAACAGGATCAATATCCTCAACTACTGGCTGACTATATTCAGGATCAGGATCAATATCCTCAACTACTGGCTGACTATATTCAGGATCAATATCCTCAACTACTGGCTGACTATATTCAGGATCAGGATCAATATCTCAACTACTGGCTGACTATATTCAGGATCAGGATCAATATCCTCAACTACTGGCTGACTATATTCAGGATCAGGATCAATATCCTCAACTACTGGCTGACTATATTCAGGATCCTCAACACTGGGACTATATTCAGGATCAATATCCTCAACTACTGGCTGACTATATTCAGGATCAGGATCAATATCCTCAACTACTGGCTGACTATATTCAGGATCAATATCCTCAACTACTGGCTGACTATATTCAGGATCAATATCCTCAACTACTGGCTGACTATATTCAGGATCAATATCCTCAACTACTGGCTGACTATATTCAGGATCAGGATCAATATCCTCAACTACTGGCTGACTATATTCAGGATCAATATCTCAACTACTGGCTGACTATATTCAGGATCAATATCCTCAACTACTGGCTGACTATATTCAGGAGGATCAATATCCTCAACTACTGGCTGACTATATTCAGGATCAATATCCTCAACTACTGGCTGACTATACTATATTCAGCTGACTATATCAGGATCAATATCCTCAACTACTGGCTGACTATATTCAGGATCAGGATCAATATCCTCAACTACTGGCTGACTATATTCAGGATCAGGATCAATATCCTCAACTACTGGCTGACTATATTCAGGATCAATATCCTCAACTACTGGCTGACTATATTCAGGATCAGGATCAATATCCTCAACTACTGGCTGACTATATTCAGGATCAATATCCTCAACTACTGGCTGACAATATATTCAGGATCAGGATCAATATCCTCAACTACTGGCTGACTATATTTCAGGATCAATATCCTCAACTACTGGCTGACTATATTCAGGATCAATAGGATTCAGGATCAATATCCTCAACTACTGGCTGACTATATTCAGGATCAGGATCAATATCCTCAACTACTGGCTGACTATATTCAGAATCAGGATCAATATCCTCAACTACTGGCTGACTATATTCAGGATCAATATCCTCAACTACTGACTGGCTGACAATATCCTCAACAGCTGACTATATTCAGGATCAATATCCTCAACTACTGGCTGACTATATTCAGGATCAGGATCAATATCCTCAACTACTGGCTGACTATATTCAGGATCAGGATCAATATCCTCAACTACTGGCTGACTATATTCAGGATCAGGATCAATATCCTCAACTACTGGCTGACTATATTCAGGATCAGGATCAATATCCTCACTACTGGCTGACTATATTCAGGATCAATATCCTCAACTACTGGCTGACTATATTTCAGGATCAATATCCTCAACTACTGGCTGACTCAATATCCTCAACTAGGACTATATCAGGATCAATATCCTCAACTACTGGCTGACTATATTCAGGATCAATATCCTCAACTACTGGCTGACTATATTCAGGATCAGGATCCAATCCTCAACTACTGGCTGACTATATTTCAGGATCAATATCCTCAACTACTGGCTGACTATATTCAGGATCAGGATCAATATCCTACTGGCTGACTATATTGACTATCAACTTCTATATCAGGATCAATATCCTCAACTACTGGCTGACTATATTCAGGATCAATATCCTCAACTACTGGCTGACTATATTCAGGATCAATATCAGGATCACTATATTCAGGATCAATATCCTCAACTACTGGCTGACTATATTCAGGATCAGGATCAATATCCTCAACTACTGGCTCAGGACTATATTCAACTACTGGTTGACTATATTCAGGATCAATATCCTCAACTACTGGCTGACTATATTCAGGATCAGGGTTCAATATCCTCAACTACTGGCTGACTATATTCAGGATCAATATCCTCAACTACTGGCTGACTATATTCAGGATCAATATCCTCAACTACTGGCTGACTATATTCAGGATCAGGATCAATATCCTCAACTACTGGCTGACTATATTTCAGGATCAATATCCTCAACTACTGGCTGACTATATTCAGGATCAGGATCAATATCCTCAACTACTGGCTGACTATATTCAGGATCAATATCCTCAATATCCTCAACTACTGGCTGACTATATTCAGGTTCAATATCCTCAACTACTGGCTGACTATATTCAGAATCAGGATCAATATCCTCAACTACTGGTTGACTATATTCAGGATCAATATCCTCAACTACTGGCTGACTATATTCAGGATCAGGATCAATATCCTCAACTACTGGCTGACTATATCAATACTGGCTGACTATATTCAGGATCAATATCCTCAACTACTGGCTGACTATATTCAGGATCAATATCCTCAACTACTGGCTGACTATATTCAGGATCAATATCCTCAACTACTGGCTGACTATATTCAGGATCAGGATCAATATCCTCAACTACTGGCTGACTATATTCAGGATCAGGATCAATATCCTCAACTACTGGCTGACTATATTCAGGATCAATATCCTCAACTACTGGCTGACTATATTCAGGATCAATATCCTCAACTACTGGCTGACTATATTCAGGATCAGGATCAATATCCTCAACTACTGGCTGACTATATTCAGGATCAGGATCAATATCCTCAACTACTGGCTGACTATATTCAGGATCAATATCCTCAACTACTGGCTGACTATATTCAGGATCAATATCCTCAACTACTGGCTGACTATATTCAGGATCAGGATCAATATCCTCAACTACTGGCTGACTATATTCAGGATCAATATCCTCAACTACTGGCTGACTATATTCAGGATCAATATCCTCAACTACTGGCTGACTATATTCAGGATCAGGATCAATATCCTCAACTACTGGCTGACTATATTCAGGACTATACTACTGGCTGACTATATTCAGGATCAATATCCTCAACTACTGGCTGACTATATTCAGGATCAGGATCAATATCCTCAACTACTGGCTGACTATATTCAGGATCAGGATCAATATCCTCAACTACTGGCTGACTATATTCAGGATCAATATCCTCAACTATGACTATATTCAGGATCAACTACTATTGACTATATTCAGGATCAATATCCTCAACTACTGGCTGACTATATTCAGGATCAGGATCAATATCCTCAACTACTGGCTGACTATATCAGGATCAGGATCAATATCCTCAACTACTGGCTGACTATATTCAGGATCAATATCCTCAACTACTGGCTGACTATATTCAGGATCAATATCCTCAACTACTGGCTGACTATATTCAGGATCAGGATCAATATCCTCAACTACTGGCTGACTATATTCAGGATCAGGATCAATATCCTCAACTACTGGCTGACTATATTCAGGATCAATATCCTCAACTACTGGCTGACTATATTCAGGATCAGGATCAATATCCTCAACTACTGGCTGACTATATCTCAACTACTGGCTGACTATATTCAGGATCAATATCCTCAACTACTGGCTGACTATATTCAGGATCAGGATCAATATCCTCAACTACTGGCTGACTATATTCAGGATCAATATCCTCAACTACTGGCTGACTATATTCAGGATCAGGATCAATATCCTCAACTACTGGCTGACTATATTCAGGATCAATATCCTCAACTACTGGCTGACTATATTCAGGAGGATCAATATCCTCAACTACTGGCTGACTATATTCAGGATCAGGATCAATATCCTCAACTACTGGCTGACTATATTCAGGATCAATATCCTCAACTACTGGCTGACTATATTCAGGATCAGGATCAATATCCTCAATATGACCTCATACTACTGGCTGACTATATTCAGGATCAATATCCTCAACTACTGGCTGACTATATTCAGGATCAATATCCTCAACTACTGGCTGACTATATTCAGGATCAGGATCAATATCCTCAACTACTGGCTGACTATATTCAGGATCAATATCCTCAACTACTGGCTGACTATATTCAGGATCAATATCCTCAACTACTGGCTGACTATATTCAGGATCAATATCCTCAACTACTGGCTGACTATATTCAGGATCAATATCCTCAACTACTGGCTGACTATATTCAGGATCAGGATCAATATCCTCAACTACTGGCTGACTATATTCAGGATCAGGATCAATATCCTCAACTACTGGCTGACTATATTCAGGATCAATATCCTCAACTACTGGCTGACTATATTCAGGATCAATATCCTCAACTACTGGCTGACTATATTTCAGGATCAATATCCTCAACTACTGGCTGACTATATTCAGGATCAATATCCTCAACTACTGGCTGACTATATTCAGGATCAATATCCTCAACTACTGGCTGACTATATTCAGGATCAGGATCAATATCCTCAACTACTGGCTGACTATATTCAGGATCAATATCCTCAACTACTGGCTGACTATATTCAGGATCAATAGGTCAACTGGTTGACAATATCCTCAACTACTGGCTGACTATATTCAGGATCAATATCCTCAACTACTGGCTGACTATATTCAGGATCAATATCCTCAACTACTGTTGACTATATTGATCAATATTCAACTACTGGCTGGATCAGGATCAATATCCTCAACTACTGGCTGACTATATTCAGGATCAGGATCAATATCCTCAACTACTGGCTGACTATATTCAGGATCAATATCCTCAACTACTGGCTGACTATATTCAGGATCAATATCCTCAACTACTGGCTGACTATATTCAGGATCAGGATCAATATCCTCAACTACTGGCTGACTATATTCAGGATCAGGATCAATATCCTCAACTACTGGTTGACTATATTCAGGATCAATATCCTCAACTACTGGCTGACTATATTCAGGATCAATATCCTCAACTACTGGCTGACTATATTCAGGATCAATATCCTCAACTACTGGTTGACTATATTCAGGATCAGGATCAATATCCTCAACTACTGGCTGACTATATTCAGGATCAATATCCTCAAGCTGACTATATTCAGGATCAATATCCTCAACTACTGGCTGACTATATTCAGGATCAATATCCTCAACTACTGGCTGACTATATTCAGGATCAATATCCTCAACTACTGACTGACTATATTCAGGATCAGGATCAATATCCTCAACTACTGGCTGACTATATTCAGGACTCAATATCCTCAACTACTGGTTGACTATATTCAGGATCAATATCCTCAACTACTGGCTGACTATATTCAGGATCAATATCCTCAACTACTGGCTGACTATATTCAGGACTGGCTGACAGGATCAATATCCTCAACTACTGGCTGACTATATTCAGGATCAGGATCAATATCCTCAACTACTGGCTGACTATATTCAGGATCAATATCCTCAACTACTGGCTGACTATATTCAGGATCAATATCCTCAACTACTGGCTGACTATATTCAGGATCAGGATCAATATCCTCAACTACTGGCTGACTATATTCAGGATCAATATCCTCAACTACTGGCTGACTATATTCAGGATCAGGTAACTGTTCAATATCCTCAACTACTGGCTGACTATATTCAGGATCAATATCCTCAACTACTGGCTGACTATATTCAGGATCAATATCCTCAACTACTGGCTGACTATATTCAGGATCAGGATCAATATCCTCAACTACTGGCTGACTATATTCAGGATCAATATCCTCAACTACTGGCTGACTATATTCCAGGATCAGGATCAATATCCTCAACTACTGGCTGACTATATTCAGGATCAATATCCTCAACTACTGGCTGACTATATTCAGGATCAATATCCTCAACTACTGGCTGACTATATTCAGGATCAATATCCTCAACTACTGGCTGACTATATTCAGGATCCAGGATCAATATCCTCAACTACTGGCTGACTATATTTCAGGATCAATATCCTCAACTACTGGCTGACTATATTCAGGATCAGGATCAATATCCTCAACTACTGGCTGACTATATTCAGGATCAATATCCTCACTACTGGCTGACTATATTCAGGCAATATCCTCAACTACTGGCTGACTATATTCAGGATCAATATCCTCAACTACTGGCTGACTATATTCAGGATCAATATCCTCAACTACTGGCTGACTATATTCAGGATCAGGATCAATATCCTCAACTACTGGCTGACTATATTCAGGATCAATATCCTCAACTACTGGCCTTTATATTCAGGACAATACTGGCTGACTATATTCAGGATCAATATCCTCAACTACTGGCTGACTATATTCAGGATCAGGATCAATATCCTCAACTACTGGCTGACTATATTCAGGATCAATATCCTCAACTACTGGCTGACTATATTCAGGATCAGGACTGTTCAATATCCTCAACTACTGGCTGACTATATTCAGGATCAATATCCTCAACTACTGGCTGACTATATTCAGGATCAATATCCTCAACTACTGGCTGACTATATTCAGGATCAGGATCAATATCCTCAACTACTGGTTGACTATATTCAGGATCAATATCCTCAACTACTGGCTGACTATATTCAGGATCAATATCCTCAACTACTGGCTGACTATATTCAGAATCAATATCCTCAACTACTGGCTGATATTTCAGGATCAATATCCTCAACTACTGGCTGACTATATTCAGGATCAATATCCTCAACTACTGGCTGACTATATTTCAGGATCAATATCCTCAACTACTGGCTGACTATATTCAGGATCAATATCCTCAACTACTGGCTGACTATACTCAATATTCACTGGCTGACTATATTCAGGATCAATATCCTCAACTACTGGCTGACTATATTCAGGATCAGGTAACTGTTCAATATCCTCAACTACTGCTGACTATATTCAGGACAATATCCTCAACTACTGGCTGACTATATTCAGGATCAATATCCTCAACTACTGGCTGACTATATTCAGGATCAATATCCTCAACTACTGGCTGACTATATTCAGGATCAATATCCTCAACTACTGGCTGACTATATTCAGGATCAATATCCTCAACTACTGGCTGACTATATTCAGGATCAGGATCAATATCCTCAACTACTGGCTGACTATATTCAGGATCAATATCCTCAACTACTGGCTGACTATATTCAGGATCAGGATCAATATCCTCAACTACTGGCTGACTATATTCAGGATCAGGATCAATATCCTCAACTACTGGCTGACTATATTCAGAATCAGGATCAATATCCTCAACTACTGGCTGACTATATTCAGGATCAATATATCCTCAACTACTGGCTGACTATATTCAGGATCAGGATCAATATCCTCAACTACTGGCTGACTATATTCAGGATCAATATCCTCAACTACTGGCTGACTATATTTCAGGATCAATATCCTCAACTACTGGCTGACTATATTCAGGATCAGGATCAATATCCTCAACTACTGGCTGACTATATTCAGGATCAGGATCACTGGCTGACTATCCTCAACTACTGGCTGACTATATTCAGGATCAATATCTCAACTACTGGCTGACTATATTCAGGATCAATATCCTCAACTACTGGCTGACTATATTCAGGATCAATATCCTCAACTACTGGCTGACTATATTCAGGATCAATATCCTCAACTACTGGCTGACTATATTCAGGATCAGGACTATATTCAGGATCAATCCTCAACTACTGGCTGACTATATTCAGGATCAGGATCAATATCCTCAACTACTGGCTGACTATATTCAGGATCAATATCCTCAACTACTGGCTGACTATATTCAGGATCAGGATCAATATCCTCAACTACTGGCTGACTATATTCAGGATCAATATCCTCAACTACTGGCTGACTATATTCAGGATCAGGATCAATATCCTCAACTACTGGCTGACTATATTCAGGATCAATATCCTCAACTACTGGCTGACTATATTCAGGATCAATATCCTCAACTACTGGCTGACTATATTCAGGATCAGGATCAATATCCTCAACTACTGGCTGACTATATTCAGGATCAATATCCTCAACTACTGGCTGACTATATTCAGGATCAGGATCAATATCCTCAACTACTGGCTGACTATATTCAGGATCAGGATCAATATCCTCAACTACTGGCTGACTATATTCAGGATCAGGATCAATATCCTCAACTACTGGCTGACTATATTCAGGATCAATATCCTCAACTACTGGCTGACTCAGGATCAATATCCTACTACTGGCTGACTATATTCCAGGATCAATATCCTCAACTACTGGCTGACTATATTCAGGATCAATATCCTCAACTACTGGCTGACTATATTCAGGATCAATATCCTCAACTACTGGCTGACTATATTTCAGGATCAATATCCTCAACTACTGGCTGACTATATTCAGGATCAATATCCTCAACTACTGGCTGACTATATTCAGGATCAATATCCTCAACTACTGGCTGACTATATTCAGGATCAATATCCTCAACTACTGGCTGACTATATTCAGGATCAATATCCTCAACTACTGGCTGACTATATAGGATCAGGATCAATATCCTCAACTACTGGCTGACTATATTCAGGATCAATATCCTCAACTACTGGCTGACTATATTCAGGATCAGCTAACTATCAATATCCTCAACTACTGGCTGACTATATTCAGGATCAGTAACTGTTCAATATCCTCAACTACTGGCTGACTATATTCAGGATCAATATCCTCAACTACTGGCTGACTATATTCAGGATCAATATCCTCAACTACTGGCTGACTATATTCAGGATCAGGATCAATATCCTCAACTACTGGCTGACTATATCAGGATCAGGATCAATATCCTCAACTACTGGCTGACTATATTCAGGATCAATATCCTCAACTACTGGCTGACTATATTCAGGATCAGGATCAATATCCTCAACTACTGGCTGACTATATTTCAGGATCAATATCCTCAACTACTGGCTGACTATATTCAGGATCAATATCCTCAACTACTGGCTGACTATATTCAGGATCAATATCCTCAACTACTGGCTGACTATATTCAGGATCACTGGCTCAATATCCTCAACTACTGGCTGACTATATTCAGGATCAATATCCTCAACTACTGGCTGACTATATTCAGGATCAGGACTGTTCAATATCCTCAACTACTGGCTGACTATATTCAGGATCAATATCCTCAACTACTGGCTGACTATATTCAGGATCAATATCCTCAACTACTGGCTGACTATATTTCAGGCTGACTATTCAGGATCAATATCCTCAACTACTGGCTGACTATATTCAGGATCAGGATCAATATCCTCAACTACTGGTTGACTATATTCAGGATCAATATCCTCAACTACTGGCTGACTATATTCAGGATCAATATCCTCAACTACTGGCTGACTATATTCAGGATCAGGATCAATATCCTCAACTACTGGCTGACTATATTCAGGAGGATCAATATCCTCAACTACTGGCTGACTATATTCAGGATCAATCAATATCCTCAACTACTGGCTGACTATATTCAGGATCAATATCCTCAACTACTGGCTGACTATATTCAGGATCAGGATCCTCAATATCCTCAACTACTGGCTGACTATATTCAGGATCAATATCCTCAACTACTGGCTGACTATATTCAGGATCAATATCCTCAACTACTGGCTGACTATATTCAGGATCAATATCCTCAACTACTGGCTGACTATATTCAGGATCAATATCCTCAACTACTGGTTGACTATATTCAGGATCAATATCCTCAACTACTGGCTGACTATATTCAGGATCAATATCCTCAACTACTGGCTGACTATATTCAGGATCAGGATCAATATCCTCAACTACTGGCTGACTATATTCAGGATCAGGATCAATATCCTCAACTACTGGCTGACTATATTCAGGAGGATCAATATCCTCAACTACTGGCTGACTATATTCAGGATCAGGTAACTGTTCAATATCCTCAACTACTGGCTGACTATATTCAGGATCAGGATCAATATCCTCAACTACTGGCTGACTATATTCAGGATCAGGTTCAATATCCTCAACTACTGGCTGACTATATTCAGGATCAGGATCAATATCCTCAACTACTGGATCAATATCCTCAACTGACTATATTCAGGATCAATATCCTCAACTACTGGCTGACTATATTCAGGATCAGGATCAATATCCTCAACTACTGGCTGACTATATTCAGGATCAATATCCTCAACTACTGGCTGACTATATTCAGATCAGGATCAATATCCTCAACTACTGGCTGACTATATTCAGGATCAGGATCAATATCCTCAACTACTGGCTGACTATATTCAGGATCAATATCCTCAACTACTGGCTGACTATATTCAGGATCAATATCCTCAACTACTGGCTGACTATATTCAGGATCAATATCCTCAACTACTGGCTGACTATATTCCAGGATCAGGATCAATATCCTCAACTACTGGCTGACTATATTCAGGATCAGGATCAATATCCTCAACTACTGGCTGACTATATTCAGGATCAATATCCTCAACTACTGGCTGACTATATTCAGGATCAGGATCAATATCCTCAACTACTGGCTGACTATATTCAGGATCAATATCCTCAACTACTGGCTGACTATATTCAGGATCAATATCCTCAACTACTGGCTGACTATATTCAGGATCAGGATCAATATCCTCAACTACTGGTTGACTATATTCAGGATCAATATCCTCAACTACTGGCTGACTATATTCAGGATCAATATCCTCAACTACTGGCTGACTATATTCAGGATCAGGATCAATATCCTCAACTACTGGCTGACTATATTTCAGGATCAATATCCTCAACTACTGGCTGACTATATTCAGGATCAGGATCAATATCCTCAACTACTGGCTGACTATATTCAGAATCAGGTTCAATATCCTCAACTACTGGCTGACTATATTCAGGATCAGGATCAATATCCTCAACTACTGGCTGACTATATTCAGGATCAGGATCAATATCCTCAACTACTGGCTGACTATATTCAGGATCAGGATCAATATCCTCAACTACTGGCTGACTATATTCAGGATCAATATCCTCAACTACTGGCTGACTATATTCAGGATCAGGATCAATATGACTATATTCAGGATCAATATCCTCAACTGGCTGACTATATTCAGGATCAATATCCTCAACTACTGGCTGACTATATTCAGAATCAATATCCTCAACTACTGGCTGACTATATTCAGGATCAGGATCAATATCCTCAACTACTGGCTGACTATATTCAGGATCAATATCCTCAACTACTGGCTGACTATATTCAGAATCAGGATCAATATCCTCAACTACTGGCTGACTATATTCAGGATCAATATCCTCAACTACTGGCTGACTATATTCCAGGATCAGGATCAATATCCTCAACTACTGGCTGACTATATTCAGGATCAATATCCTCAACTACTGGCTGACTATATTCAGGATCAATATCCTCAACTACTGGCTGACTATATTCAGGATCAATATCCTCAACTACTGGCTGACTATAGGATCAATATCCTCAACTACTGGCTGACTATATTCAGGATCAATATCCTCAACTACTGGCTGACTATATTCAGGATCAATATCCTCAACTACTGGCTGACTATATTCAGAATCAGGATCAATATCCTCAACTACTGGCTGACTATATTCAGGATCAGGATCAATATCCTCAACTACTGGCTGACTATATTCAGGATCAATATCCTCAACTACTGGCTGACTATATTCAGGATCAATATCCTCAACTACTGGCTGACTATATTCAGGATCAATATCCTCAACTACTGGCTGACTATATTCAGGATCAGGATCAATATCCTCAACTACTGGCTGACTATATTCAGGATCAATATCCTCAACTACTGGCTGACTATATTCAGGATCAGGATCAATATCCTCAACTACTGGCTGACTATATTCAGGATCAGGTAACTGTTCAATATCCTCAACTACTGGCTGACTATATTCAGGATCAATATCCTCAACTACTGGCTGACTATATTCAGGATCAGGATCAATATCCTCAACTACTGGCTGACTATATTCAGGATCAATATCCTCAACTACTGGCTGACTATATACTGGCTGACTATAGGATCAGGATCAATATCCTCAACTACTGGCTGACTATATTCAGGATCAATATCCTCAACTACTGGCTGACTATATTCAGGATCAATATCCTCAACTACTGGCTGACTATATTCAGGATCAATATCCTCAACTACTGGCTGACTATATTCAGGTCAGGATCAATATCAACTACTGGATCAATATCCTCAACTACTGGCTGACTATATTCAGGATCAGGATCAATATCCTCAACTACTGGCTGACTATATTCAGGATCAATATCCTCAACTACTGGCTGACTATATTCAGGATCAATATCCTCAACTACTGGCTGACTATATTCAGGATCAATATCCTCAACTACTGGCTGACTATATTCAGGATCAGGATCAATATCCTCAACTACTGGCTGACTATATTCAGGATCAATATCCTCAACTACTGGCTGACTATATTCAGGATCAATATCCTCAACTACTGGCTGACTATATTCAGGATCAGGATCAATATCCTCAACTACTGGCTGACTATATTCAGGATCAGGATCAATATCCTCAACTACTGGTTGACTATATTCAGGATCAGGATCAATATCCTCAACTACTGGCTGACTATATTCAGGATCAGGATCAATATCCTCAACTACTGGCTGACTATATTCAGGATCAGGTAACTGTTCAATATCCTCAACTACTGGCTGACTATATTCAGGATCAGGATCAATATCCTCAACTACTGGCTGACTATATTCAGGATCAGGATCAATATCCTCAACTACTGGTTGACTATATTCAGGATCAGGTTACTGGTTGGCTATATTCAGGATCAGGTTACTGGTTGGCTATATTCAGGATCAGGTTACTGGTTGGCTATATTCAGGATCAGGTTACTGGTTGGCTATATTCAGGATCAGGTTACTGGTTGGCTATATTCAGGATCAGGTTACTGGTTGGCTATATTCAGGATCAGGTTACTGGTTGGCTATATTCAGGATCAGGTTACTGTTTGACTATATTCAGGATCAGGTTACTGGTTGGCTATATTCAGGATCAGGTTACTGGTTGGCTATATTCAGGATCAGGTTAC
>NW_025747659.1:40000-49568 GCF_021184085.1 Oncorhynchus gorbuscha
GGGTTATATGGGGGTTATATGGCCATCATTATGGGGTTATATGACATCATTATGGGGGGTTATATGGTCATCATTATGGGGGTTATATGGTCATCATTATGGGGGTTATATGGCCATCATTATGGGGGGTTATATGGCCATCATTATGGGGGTTATATGGGGTTTATATGACATCATTATGGGGTTATATGACCATCATTATGGGGGTTATATGGGGGTTATATGGTCATCATTATGGGGGTTATATGGGGTTATATGGCCATCATTATGGGGGTTATATGACATCATTATGGGGGTTATATGGTCATCATTATGGGGGTTATATGGCCATCATTATGGGGTTATATGGCCATCATTATGGGGGTTATATGGCCATCATTATGGGGGTTATATGGGGGTTATATGGCCATCATTATGGGGGTTATATGGTTATCATTGTGGGGTTATATGGTCATCATTATGGGGGTTGTATGGCCATCATTATGGGGGTTATATGGCCATCATTATGGGGGTTGTATGGTCATCATTATGGGGGTTATATGACATCATTATGGGGGTTATATGGTCATCATTATGGGGGTTATATGGCCATCATTATGGGGGTTATATGGCCATCATTATGGGGGTTATATGGGGGTTATATGGCCATCATTATGGGGGTTATATGGCCATCATTATGGGGGTTATATGGGGGTTATATGGCCATCATTATGGGGGTTATATGGCCATCATTATGGGGGTTATATGGCCATCATTATGGGGGTTGTATGGTCATCATTATGGGGGTTATATGACATCATTATGGGGTTATATGGTCATCATTATGGGGTTATATGGCCATCATTATGGGGGTTATATGGCCATCATTATGGGGTTATATGGCCATCATTATGGGGGTTATATGGCCATCATTATGGGGGTTATATGACATCATTATGGGGGTTATATGGTCATCATTATGGGGGTTATATGGTCATCATTATGGGGTTATATGGCCATCATTATGGGGTTATATGGCCATCATTATGGGGGTTATATGGCCATCATTATGGGGGTTATATGGCCATCATTATGGGGGTTATATGGCCATCATTATGGGGGTTATATGGGGTTTATATGACATCATTATGGGGTTATATGACCATCATTATGGGGGTTATATGGGGGTTATATGGTCATCATTATGGGGGTTATATGGTCATCATTATGGGGGTTATATGGCCATCATTATGGGGGGTTATATGGCCATCATTATGGGGGTTATATGGCCATCATTATGGGGGTTATATGGGGGTTATATGGCCATCATTATGGGGGTTATATGGCCATCATTATGGGGGTTATATGGGGGTTATATGGTCATCATTATGGGGGTTATATGACATCATTATGGGGGTTATATGGCCATCATTATGGGGGTTATATGGCCATCATTATGGGGTTATATGGTACTCATTATGGGGTTATATGGTCATCATTATGGGGGTTATATGGCCATCATTATGGGGTTATATGACATCATTATGGGGGTTATATGGCCATCATTATGGGGGTTATATGGGGGTTATATGGCCATCATTATGGGGGTTATATGGTCATCATTATGGGGGTTATATGGCCATCATTATGGGGTTATATGGCCCTCATTATGGGGGTTATATGGGGGTTATATGGTCATCATTATGGGGGTTATATGGCCATCATTATGGGGGTTATATGGCCATCATTATGGGGTTATATGGCCATCATTATGGGGGTTATATGGCCATCATTATGGGGGTTATATGGCCCTCATTATGGGGGGTTATATGGATATCATTATGGGGGTTATATGGTCATCATTATGGGGGTTACATGGGGGTTATATGGCCATCATTATGGGGGTTATATGGGGGTTATATGGCCATCATTATGGGGGTTATATGGTCATCATTATGGGGGTTATATGGCCATCATTATGGGGGTTATATGGCCATCATTATGGGGTTATATGGCCCTCATTATGGGGTTATATGGCCATCATTATGGGGGTTATATGGCCCTCATTATAGGGGGTTATATGGTCATCATTATGGGGGTTACATGGGGGTAATATGGACATCATTATGGGGGTTATATGGGGTAATATGGACATCATTATGGGGGTTTATATGGCCATCATTATGGTGGTTATATGGACATCATTATGGGGTTATATGGTCATCATGGGGTTATATGGCCATCATTGTGGGGGTTAAATGGCCATCATTATGGGGGTTATATGGGGTTATATGGCCATCATTATGGGGGTTATATGACATCATTATGGGGGTTATATGGGGGTTTATGGTCATCATTATGGGGGTTATATGGGGTTATATGGTCATCATTATGGGGTATATGGCCATCATTATGGGGGTTATATGGCCATCATTATGGGGGTTATATGGCCATCATTATGGGGGTTATATGGGGGTTATATGGCCATCATTATGGGGGTTATATGGCCATCATTATGGGGGTTATATGGGGTTATATGGTCATCATTATGGGGGTTATATGGCCATCATTATGGGGTTATATGACATCATTATGGGGTTATATGGCCATCATTATGGGGGTTATATGGCCATCATTATGGGGGTTATATGGCACTCATTATGGGGGTTATATGGCCATCATTGTGGGGGGTTATATGGTCATCATTACGGGGGTTATATGACATCATTATGGGGTTATATGGACATCATTATGGGGGTTATATGGTCATAATTATGGGGGTTACATGGGGTTATATGGCCATCATTATGGGGGTTATATGGCCATCATTATGGGGTTATATGGCCATCATTATGGGGTTATATGGCCATCATTATGGGGGTTGATTGGCCCTCATTATGGGGGTTATATGGTCATCATTATGGGGGTTATATGGACATCATTATGGGGTTATATGGTCATCATTATGGGGGTTACATGGGGGTAATATGGACATCATTATGGGGGTTATATGGTCATCATTATGGGGGTTACATGGGGGTAATATGGACATCATTATGGGGGGTTATATGGGGGTAATATGGACATCATTATGGGGGTTATATGGCCATCATTATGGGGTTATATGGACATCATTATGGGGGTTATATGGACATCATTATGGGGGTTATATGGGGGTTATATGGCCATCATTATGGGGGTTATATGGTCATCATTATGGGGTTATATGGCCATCATTATGGGGGTTATATGGCCATCATTATGGGGGTTATATGGCCATCATTATGGGGTTATATGGCCCTCATTATGGGGGTTATATGGTCATTATGGGGGTTACATGGGGGTAATATGGACATCATTATGGGGGTTATATGGGGGTAATATGGACATCATTATGGGGGTTATATGGACATCATTATGGGGGTTATATGGACATCATTATGGGGGTTATATGGGGTTATATGGCCATCATGGGGTTATATGGCCATCATGGGGTTATATGGCCATCATTATGGGGTTATATGGGGTTATATGGTCATCATGGGGTTATATGGCCATCATGGGGGTTATATGGCCATCATTTGGGGTTATATGGCCATCATTGTGGGGGTTACATGGCCATCATTAGGGCGGTTATATGGCAATCATTATGGAATTTATATGGTCATCATTATGGGGGTTACATGGGGGTTATATGGCCATCATTATGGGGTTATATGGTTATCATTATGGGGTTATATGGCCCTCATTATGGGGTTATAGCCATCATTATGGGGGTTATATGTCATCATTATGGGGTTATATGGCCATCATTATGGGGGTTATATGGCCATCATTATGGGGATTATATGACATCATTATGGGCGTTATATGGGGTTATATGGCCTTCATTATGGGGGTTATATGGGGGTTATATGGCCATCATTATGGGGTTATATGGTCATTATTATGGGGGTTACATGGGGGTTATATGGCCATTGTGGGGTTATATGGCCATCATTATGGGGGTTATATGGTCATCATTATGGGGGTTATATGGACATCATTATGGGGTTATATGGTCATCATTATGGGGGTTACATGGGGGTTATATGGCCATCATTATGGGGGTTATATGGACATCATTATGGGGTTATATGACATCATTATGGGGTTATATGGTCATCATTATGGGGGTTATATGGTCATCATTATGGGGTTATATGGTCATCATTATGGGGGTTATATGGACATCATTATGGGGGTTATATGGTCATCATTATGGGGGTTACATGGGGGTAATATGGACATCATTATGGGGGTTATATGGGGGTAATATGGACATCATTATGGGGTTATATGGCCATCATTATGGGGGTTATATGTACATCATTATGGGGGTTATATGGGGGTTATATAGCCATCATTATGGGGGGTTATATGGTCATCATTATGGGGGTTATATGGCCCATCATTATAGGGGTTATATGGCCATCATTATGGGAATTTATATGGCCATCGTATGGGGTTATATGGCTATCAATATGGGGGTTATATGGCCCTCATTATGGGGGTTATATGGTCATCACATGGGGGTTACATGGGGTAATATGGACATCGTTATGGGGTTTTATGGACATCATTATGGGGGCTATATGCCATCATGGGGTTATATGGCCATCATTATGGGGGTTATATGGGGGTTATATGGTCATCATGGGGGCTATATGGCCATCATGGGGTTATATGGCCATCATTGTGGGGGGGGTTACTTGGCCATCATTAGGGCGGTTATATGGCAATCATTATGGGGTTATATGGTCATCATTATGGGGTTACATGGGGGTTATATGGCCATCATTATGGGGGTTATATGGTTATCATTATGGGGGGTTATATGGCCCTCATTATGGGGTTATATGTCATCATTATGGGGTTATATGGCCATCATTATGGGGGTTATATGACATCATTATGGGGTTATATGGACATCATTATGGGGTTATATGACATCATTATGGGCGTTATATGGGGGTTATATGGCCTTCATTATGGGGGTTATATGGGGGTTATATGGCCATCATTATGGGGGTTATATGGTCATTATTATGGGGGTTACATGGGGGTTATATGGCCATCATTATGGGGGTTATATGGTCATCATTACGGGGTTATATGGACATCATTATGGGGGTTATATGTCATCGTTATGGGGTTACATGGGGGTTATATGGCCATCATTATGGGGGTTATATATGGCCATCATTATGGGGGTTGTATGGACATCATTATGGGGGTTATATGGGGGTTATATGGTCATCATTATGGGGGTTATATGGGGGTTATATGGCCATCATTATGGGGGTTATATGACATCATTATGGGGGGTTATATGGCCATCATTATGGGGGTTATACGTCGAATGTATGCACACATGACTGTAAGTCGCTTTGGATAAAAGCGTCTGCTAAATGGCATATATTAATATTATTATTATCATTATGGGGTTATATGGGGTTATATGGTCATCATTATGGGGTTATATGGCCATCATTATGGGGGTTATATGGCCATCATTATGGGGTATATGGCCATCATTATGGGGGTAATATGGCCATCATTATGGGGGTTATATGACATCATTATGGGGGTTATATGGCCCTCATTATGGGGGTTATATGACATCGTATATGGGGGTTATATGGGGTTATATGGCCATCATTATGGGGGTATATGACATCATTATGGGGGTTATATGACATCATTATGGGGGTTATATGGCCATCATTATGGGGGTTATATGGGGTTATATGGTCATCATTATGGGGTTATATGGCCATCATTATGGGGGATATATGGCCATCATTATGGGGGTTATATGGCCCTCATTATGGGGGTTATATGGTCATCATTATGGGGGTTATATGGTCATCATTATGGGGTTACATGGGGTTATATGGCCATCATTATGGGGTTATATGCCATCAATATAGTGATTATATGGGGGTTATATGGTCATCATTATGGGGGTTATATGGCCATCATTATGGGGTTATATGGCCATCATTATGGGGGTTATATGGCCCTCATTATGGGGTTATATGGCCATCATTATGGGGGTTATATGGCCCTCATTATGGGGTTATATGGTCATCATTATGGGGGTTACATGGGGGTAATATGGACATCATTATGGGGGTTATATGGGGGTTATATGGTCATCATTATGGGGGTTATATGGCCATCATTATGGGGGATATATGGCCATCATTATGGGGTTATATGGCCCTCATTATGGGGGTTATATGGTCATCATTATGGGGTTATATGGTCATCATTATGGGGGTTACATGGGGGTTATATGGCCATCATTATGGGGGTTATATGGCCATCATTATGGGGATTATATGGGGGTTATATGGCCATCATTATGGGGGTTATATGGTCATCATTATTGGGGTTATATGGCCATCATTATGGGGTTATATGGCCATCATTATGGGGGTTATATGGCCCTCATTATGGGGGTTATATGGCCATCATTATGGGGTTATATGGCCCTCATTATGGGGGTTATATGGTCATCATTATGGGGGTTACATGGGGGTAATATGGACATCATTATGGGGGTTATATGGGGGTAATATGGACATCATTATGGGGTTATATGGGGTAATATGGACATCATTATGGGGGTTATATGGCCATCATTATGGGGGTTATATGGACATCATTATGGGGGTTATATGGTCATCATGGGGGTTATATGGCCATCATGGGGGTTATATGGCCATCATTGTGGGGGTTATATGGCCATCATTATGGCGGTTATATGGCCATCATTGTGGGGGTTATATGGCCATTATTGTGGGGGGTTATATGGCCATCATTGTGGGGGTTATATGGCCATCATTGTGGGGGTTATATGGCCATCATTATGGGGGTTATATGGCCATCATTATGGCGGTTATATGGCCATTATTGTGGGGGTTATATGGCCATCATTGTGGGGGTTATATGGCCATCATTATGGGGGTTATATGGCCATCATTATGGGGGTTATATGGCCATCATTATGGGGGTTATATGGCCAATATTATGGCGGTTATATGGGGTTATATGGCCATCATTGTGGGGGTTATATGGGGGTTATATGGCCATCATTATGGCGGTTATATGGCCATCATTGTGGGGGTTATATGGCCATCATTGTGGGGGTTATATGGCCATCATTATGGCGGTTATATGGCCATCATTATGGCGGTTATATGGCCATCATTATGGGGGTTATATGGTCATCATTATGGGGGTTACATGGGGGTTATATGGCCATCATTATGGGGGCTATATGGCTATCATTATGGGGGTTACATGGGGGTTATATGGCCATCATTATGGGGGTTATATGGCCATCATTATGGAGGTTATATGGCCATCATTATGGGGGTTATATGGCCATCATTATGGGGGTTATATGGCCCTCATTATGGGGGTTATATGGCCATCATTATGGGGGTTATATGACATCATTATGGGGGTTATATGGGGTTATATGGCCTTCATTATGGGGGTTATATGGCCATCATTATGGGGGTTATATGGTCATTATTATGGGGGTTATATGGTCATCATTATGGGGGTTATATGGCCATCATTATGGGGGTTATATGGTCATCATTATGGGGGTTATATGGGGTTATATGGTCATCATTATGGGGGTTATATGGCCATCATTATGGGGTTATATGGTCATCATTATGGGGGTTATATGGGGTTATATGGCCATCATTGTGGGGGGTTATATGGCCATCATTATGGGGGTTATATGGTCATCATTATGGGGGTTATATGGGTTATATATGGCCATCATTATGGGTGTTATATGGCCATCATTATGGGGGTTATATGGGGTTATATGGCCATCATTATGGGTGTTATATGGCCATCATTATGGGGGTTATATGGTCATCATTATGGGGGTTATATGGCCATCATTGTGGGGGTTATATGGACATCATTATGGGGGCTATATGGTCATCATTATGGGGGTTACATGGGGGTTATATGGCCATCATTATGGGGGTTATATGGCCATCATTATGGGGGTTATATGGCCATCATTATGGGGCTATATGACATCATTATAGTTATATACCACCCATTATGGGGTATATGGGGGTTATATGGTCATCATTATGGGGCCATATGGGGCTATAAGGTCACACATGGGGCTATATGACATCAATATGGGTTATACACACCAATATGGGGGCTATATGGGGCTATATGGTCAACAATATGGGGGTTATATGGCCATCATTATGGGGGTTATATGGCCATCATTATGGGGGCTATATGGGCCATCATTATGGGGGTTATATGGGGTTATATGGTTATCATTATGGGGGTTATATATCATTATGGGGGTTATATGGCCCTCATTATGGGGGTTATATGGCCTCATTATGGGGGCTATATGGCCCTCATTATGGGGGTTATATGGCCACCACACATAGTTATATGTAACATCATTATGGGGGTTATATGACATCATTGTGGTGGTATATGGACATCATTGTGGTGGCTATATGGCCATCATTATGGGGTTATATGGGGTATATGGACATCATTGTGGGGGTATATGACATAATTCTCCCAGTTGTGTCACACTGTTAAGACTTTGTATGGCACGCTCAAATCTCCCAGTCAATTAATCCCAACAAATGATAGGTTGATCCTAATACAGTAGTACACATTACTATGGTCTGAACCCCGTAGTGCTCTCTGGTCTGAACCCCGTAGTGCTCTGGTCTGAACCCCGTAGTGCTCTGGTCTGAACCCCGTAGTGCTCTGGTCTGAACCCCGGGAGGCTCTCTGGTCTGAACCCGTAGTGCTCTCTGGTCTGAACCCCGTAGTGCTCTCTGGTCTGAACCCCGTAGTGCCTCTGGTCTGAACCCCGTAGTGCTCTCTGGTCTGAACCCCGTAGTGCTCTCTGGTCTGAACCCCGTAGTGCTCTCTGGTCTGAACCCTGTAGTGCTCTCTGAAGTGCTCTCTGGTCTGAACCCCGTGGTGCTCTCTGGTCTGAACCCCGTGGTGCTCTCTGGTCTGAACCCTGTAGTGCTCTCTGTAGTGCTCTCTGGTCTGAACCCCCGTGGTGCTCTCTGGTCTGAACCCTGTAGTGCTCTCTAGTCTGAACCTGCTCTCTTGTAGTGTTTCCTGTCCGGAACTCTGTAGTGTTCCCTGTGAACGCTTGGTGGGGTCCTGCTGCTCTTCAACAGCTGCTTTGACAAACACAGACACGCTGTACCGTATTAATCGGGCCAGATTGGTGTCAATAATGTCTGTGTGTCGCTCTCTTTCTCAGGTTTGGGCCGTTCCAGGGAAGTATGCTTTAATGGGAGCTGCAGCACAACTGGGTGAGTGTCATTCCTGGAGTCCTTCCTCTGGTGTAGAGATGTCACACTGACTGTTTACCTGATAGTATCATTTCTGGAGTCCTTCCTCTGGTGTAGAGATGTCACACTGACTGTTTACCTGATAGTGTCATTCCTGGGGTCCTTCCCCTGGTGTAGAGATGTCACACTGACTGTTTACCTGATGGTGTCATTCC
>NW_025747660.1:0-5000 GCF_021184085.1 Oncorhynchus gorbuscha
AGGAATAGAAGGAATAGAGGAATAGAAGGACGAGAGGAATAGAAGGAAGAGAGGAATAGAATTAAGAGAGGAATAGAAGGACGAGAGGAATAGAAGGAATCGCTCATTCACTTTAAACTAGGCCATCTGGACCCTGTATATATATGTGTGTGTGTGTGTGTGTGTGTGTGTGTGTGTGTGTGTGTGTGTGTGTGTGTGTGTGTGTGTGTGTGTGTGTGTGTGTGTGTGTGTGTGTGTGTGTGTGTGTGTGTGTGTGTGTGTGTGTGTGTGTGTGTGTGTGTGTGTGCGTGCGTGTGTGTTCATCGTTTGATTAGGAGGGTGCATGGCATGCAGTACTATATATTGCTGTGTGGGTCCAGTGTGGGTCCAGTGTGTGTCCAGTATTGTGGACTGAGCACTATGTATGTATCCAGTATTGTGGACTGAGCACTATGTGTGTATCCAGTATTGTGGACTGAGCACTATGTGTGTATCCAGTATTGTGGACTGAGCACTATGTGTGTATCCAGTATTGTGGACTGAGCACTATGTATGTATCCAGTATTGTGGACTGAGCACTATGTATGTATCCAGTATTGTGGACTGAGCACTATGTGTGTATCCAGTATTGTGGACTGAGCACTATGTGTGTATCCAGTATTGTGGACTGAGCACTATGTATGTGTCCAGTATTGTGGACTGAGCACTATGTGTGTGTATCTATCCAGTATTGTGGACTGAGCACTATGTATGTATCCAGTATTGTGGACTGAGCACTATGTGTGTATCCAGTATTGTGGACTGAGCACTATGTATGTATCCAGTATTGTGGACTGAGCACTATGTGTGTATCCAGTATTGTGGACTGAGCACTATGTGTGTATCCAGTATTGTGGACTGAGCACTATGTATGTATCCAGTATTGTGGACTGAGCACTATGTGTGTATCCAGTATTGTGGACTGAGCACTATGTGTGTGTATGTATCCAGTATTGTGGACTGAGCACTATGTGTGTATCCAGTATTGTGGACTGAGCACTATGTGTGTATCCAGTATTGTGGACTGAGCACTATGTGTGTATCCAGTATTGTGGACTGAGCACTATGTGTGTGTATGTATCCAGTATTGTGGACTGAGCACTATGTGTGTATCCAGTATTGTGGACTGAGCACTATGTGTGTATCCAGTATTGTGGACTGAGCACTATGTATGTATCCAGTATTGTGGACTGAGCACTATGTGTGTATCCAGTATTGTGGACTGAGCACTATGTGTGTATCCAGTATTGTGGACTGAGCACTATGTATGTATCCAGTATTGTGGACTGAGCACTATGTGTGTATCCAGTATTGTGGACTGAGCACTATGTGTGTGTATGTATCCAGTATTGTGGACTGAGCACTATGTGTGTATCCAGTATTGTGGACTGAGCACTATGTGTGTATCCAGTATTGTGGACTGAGCACTATGTGTGTATCCAGTATTGTGGACTGAGCACTATGTGTGTGTGTATGTATCCAGTATTGTGGACTGAGCACTATGTGTGTATCCAGTATTGTGGACTGAGCACTATGTGTGTATCCAGTATTGTGGACTGAGCACTATGTGTGTATCCAGTATTGTGGACTGAGCACTATGTGTGTATCCAGTATTGTGGACTGAGCACTATGTGTGTATCCAGTATTGTGGACTGAGCACTATGTGTGTGTGTATGTATCCAGTATTGTGGACTGAGCACTATGTGTGTATCCAGTATTGTGGACTGAGCACTATGTGTGTGTATGTGTCCAGTATTGTGGACTGAGCACTATGTGTGTGTATGTATCCAGTATTGTGGACTGAGCACTATGTGTGTATCCAGTATTGTGGACTGAGCACTATGTGTGTGTATGTGTCCAGTATTGTGGACTGAGCACTATGTGTGTATCCAGTATTGTGGACTGAGCACTATGTATGTATCCAGTATTGTGGACTGAGCACTATGTATGTATCCAGTATTGTGGACTGAGCACTATGTGTGTATCCAGTATTGTGGACTGAGCACTATGTGTGTATCCAGTATTGTGGACTGAGCACTATGTGTGTGTATCTATCCAGTATTGTGGACTGAGCACTATGTATGTATCCAGTATTGTGGACTGAGCACTATGTGTGTATCCAGTATTGTGGACTGAGCACTATGTGTGTATCCAGTATTGTGGACTGAGCACTATGTATGTATCCAGTATTGTGGACTAAGCACTATGTGTGTGTATGTATCCAGTATTGTGGACTGAGCACTATGTGTGTATCCAGTATTGTGGACTGAGCACTATGTATGTATCCAGTATTGTGGACTGAGCACTATGTATGTGTCCAGTATTGTGGACTGAGCACTATGTGTGTGTATCTATCCAGTATTGTGGACTGAGCACTATGTATGTATCCAGTATTGTGGACTGAGCACTATGTGTGTATCCAGTATTGTGGACTGAGCACTATGTATGTATCCAGTATTGTGGACTGAGCACTATGTATGTATCCAGTATTGTGGACTGAGCACTATGTGTGTATCCAGTATTGTGGACTGAGCACTATGTGTGTATCCAGTATTGTGGACTGAGCACTATGTATGTATCCAGTATTGTGGACTGAGCACTATGTGTGTATCCAGTATTGTGGACTGAGCACTATGTGTGTATCCAGTATTGTGGACTGAGCACTATGTATGTGTCCAGTATTGTGGACTGAGCACTATGTGTGTGTATCTATCCAGTATTGTGGACTGAGCACTATGTATGTATCCAGTATTGTGGACTGAGCACTATGTGTGTATCCAGTATTGTGGACTGAGCACTATGTATGTATCCAGTATTGTGGACTGAGCACTATGTATGTATCCAGTATTGTGGACTGAGCACTATGTGTGTATCCAGTATTGTGGACTGAGCACTATGTGTGTATCCAGTATTGTGGACTGAGCACTATGTATGTATCCAGTATTGTGGACTGAGCACTATGTATGTATCCAGTATTGTGGACTGAGCACTATGTGTGTTTATTCTGTATTAGTGATGGGGGAAAAATCGATACAGTTACATTTTGCAATATTATTAGTGGACGATAATTTATCAATATTTGATACCAACAATCGATTTGTAAAACATTTGTTTTGTTATAATAATATATATATATATGTTTTTGCCAATGTAGGTAGCATTAGCTAGCGCTACTTGGCTATACCTGCACTAAAACCATCTTCTTTTTAAATATTGAGTGACTGATCAAAACTCATTTCCTTACAGCTCTCTCTCTCTTGTCTCTCTGCAGAAGACATACTGTATAGTCAGCAATATGTTTGGAACATCAAACCGCACCTAAGTACCTAAGTATGGTGATAATATGGTATGGTGATAATATGGTATGGTGGTAATATGGTATGGGGATAATATGGTATGGTGATAATATGGTATGGGGATAATATGGTATGGTGGTAATATGGTATGGGGATAATATGGTATGGTGATAATATGGTATGGTGGTAATATGGTATGGTATGGTGGTAATATGGTATGGGGATAATATGGTATGGTGGTAATATGGTATGGTGGTAATATGGTATGGTATGGTGGTAATATGGTATGGTGATAATATGGTATGGTGATAATATGGTATGGTGGTAATATGGTATGGTATGGTGGTAATATGGTATGGTGATAATATGGTATGGTGATAATATGGTATGGGGATAATATGGTATGGTGGTAATATGGTATGGTGATAATATGGTATGGGGATAATATGGTATGGGGATAATATGGTATGGTGGTAATATGGTATGGGGATAATATGGTATGGGGATAATATAGTATGGGGATAATATGGTATGGTGATAATATGGTATGGGGATAATATGGTATGGTATGGTGATAATATGGTATGGTATGGTATGGTATGGGGATAATATGGTATGGTGATAATATGGTATGGTGATAATATGGTATGGTGATAATATGGTATGGTATGGTGATAATATGGTATGGTATGGGGATAATATGGTATGGTGATAATATGGTATGGTGATAATATGGTATGGGGATAATATGGTATGGGGATAATATGGTATGGGGATAATATGGTATGGTGATAATATGGTATGGTGGTAATATGGTATGGGGATAATATGGTATGGGGATAATATGGTATGGTATGGTGATAATATGGTATGGTATGGGGATAATATGGTATGGTGATAATATGGTATGGTATGGTATGGTATGGGGATAATATGGTATGGTGATAATATGGTATGGTGATAATATGGTATGGTGATAATATGGTATGGTATGGTGATAATATGGTATGGTGATAATATGGTATGGGGATAATATGGTATGGTGGTAATATGGTATGGTGATAATATGGTATGGGGATAATATGGTATGGTGATAATATGGTATGGTGATAATATGGTATGGGGATAATATGGTATGGGGATAATATGGTATGGGGATAATATGGTATGGTGATAATATGGTATGGTGATAATATGGTATGGTGATAATATGGTATGGTGGTAATATGGTATGGTATGGTGGTAATATGGTATGGTGGTAATATGGTATGGTGGTAATATGGTATGGTGGTAATATGGTATGGTGGTAATATGGTATGGTGGTAATATGGTATGGTGGTAATATGGTATGGTGATAATATGGTATGGTGGTAATATGGTATGGTATGGTGGTAATATGGTATGGTGGTAATATGGTATGGGGATAATATGGTATGGTATGGTGATAATATGGTATGGTATGGGGATAATATGGTATGGTGATAATATGGTATGGTGGTAATATGGTATGGTGATAATATGGTATGGTGATAATATGGTATGGGGATAATATGGTATGGTGATAATATGGTATGGGGATAATATGGTATGGTATGGGGATAATATGGTATGGGGATAATATGGTATGGGGATAATATGGTATGGTGATAATATGGTATGGTGATAATATGGTATGGGGATAATATG
>NW_025747660.1:10000-15000 GCF_021184085.1 Oncorhynchus gorbuscha
TAGATGGGGTGGATGGATAAATGGATGGGGTGGATTGATGGATGGATGGGGTGGATGGATAAATGGATGGGGTGGATTGATGGATGGATAAATGGATGGGGTGGATGGATAAATGGATGGGGTGGATTGATGGATGGATAAATGGATGGGGTGGATTGATGGATGGATAAATGGATGGGGTGGATGGATAAATGGATGGGGTGGATGGATAAATGGATGGGGTGGATGGATAAATAGATGGGGTGGATTGATGGATGGATGAGGTGGATTAATGGATGGATGGGGTGGATTAATGGATGGATAAATAGATGGGGTGGATGGATAAATGGATGGGGTGGATGGATAAATGGATGGGGTGGATGGATAAATGGATGGGGGGATTGATGGATAAATGGATGGGGTGGATGGATAAATGGATGGGGTGGATGGATAAATGGATGGGGTGGATGGATAAATAGATGGGGTGGATGGATAAATGGATGGGTGGATGGATAAATGGATGGGTGGATTAATGGATGGATGGGGTGGATTAATGGATGGATGAGGTGGATTAATGGATGGATGGGGTGGATTAATGGATGGATGGGGTGGATGGATAAATGGATGGGGTGGATTGATGGATGGATAAATAGATGGGGTGGATGGATAAATGGATGGGGTGGATGGATAAATGGATGGGGTGGATGGATAAATGGATGGGGTGGATGGATAAATAGATGGGGTGGATGGATAAATGGATGGGGTGGATTGATGGATGGATAAATGGATGGGGTGGATGGATAAATGGATGGGTGGATTGATGGATGGATAAATGGATGGGGTGGATTGATAAATGGATGGTGGATTGATGGATGGGTGGATTGATGGATGGATAAATGGATGGTGTGGATTGATGGATGGATAAATGGATGGGGTGGATTGATGGATGGATAAATGGATGGGGTGGATTGATGGATGGATAAATGGATGGGGTGGATGGATGGATGGGGTGGATTGATGGATGGATAAATGGATGGGGTGGATTGATGGATGGATAAATGGATGGGGTGGATTGATGGATGGATAAATGGATGGGGTGGATTGATGGATGGGGTGGATTGATGGATGGATAAATGGATGGGGTGGATTGATGGATGGATAAATGGATGGGGTGGATTGATGGATGGGGTGGATTGATGGATGGATAAATGGATGGGGTGGATTGATGGATGGATAAATGGATGGGGTGGATGGATAAATGGATGGGGTGGATTGGTGGATGGATAAATAGATGGGGTGGATGGATAAATGGATGGGGTGGATTGATGGATGGATAAATGGATGGGGTGGATGGATAAATGGATGGGGTGGATTGATGGATGGATAAATGGATGGGGTGGATTGATGGATGGATAAATGGATGGGGTGGATTGATAAATGGATGGGGTGGATTGATGGATGGATAAATGGATGGGGTGGATGGATAAATGGATGGGGTGGATTGATGGAGGAGAAAGGGAGAGAGTTAGATATATAGATACATACAGTAGATATATATATATCCTCCTCTATCACCCCATTTTAATCCCCTACACTCTTTCACTAAATCTGACACCCTCCTCCCCTCTGCTTGGCCCTACTCCCCAAAGCATTCTATTCTATTTACTCTTCCCTTGCTCATCTTCACTCTCTCCCTGCCCTCCTTCCACCACCCCCTCTCTCCCTGCCCTCCTTCCACCACCCCCTCTCTCCCTGCCCTCCTTCCACCACCCCCTCTCTCCCTGCCCTTCAGCCCTCCTCCACCCCCCCTCTCTCCTTGCCCTTCAGCCCTCCTCCCCCCCTCTCTCCTTGCCCTTCAGCCCTCCTGCCTCTCCCCCCCTCTCTGCCCCTCATCTTCACTCTTTCTCTGTCCTCTTCTTTTCTCGGTCTCTTCCCCTCCTCATCTTCACTCTCTCTCTCCCTCCCTCCCTCCCTCCCTCCCTCCCTCCCTCCCTCCCTCCCTCCCTCCCTCCCTCCCTCCCTCCCTCCCTCCCTCCCTCCCTCCCTCCCTCCCTCCCTCCCTCCCTCCCTCCCTCCCTCCTTCTGAACTCATTCCATCTCATGCTAGTGAGAAAGAGGACAGGCAAAGTTGATTAGACAAGAACATTAGAACGTTCTGAGGGCGGACCAGAATAAGAACGAGGGCGGAGGGGCTGGGATGAGTTGGAACGACAAAACGTTACGCCGTCTAGACTGTGTGTGTGTGTGTGTGTGTGTGTGTGTGTGTGTGTGTGTGTGTGTGTGTGTGTGTGTGTGTGTGTGTGTGTGTGTGTGTGTGTGTGTGTGTGTGTGTGTGTGTGTGTGTGTGTGTGTGTGTGTGTGTACGAGCAGTTTTCTGATGGAAATTCCAATCCGAATTCTAATTAGAAAGAACCAAATGAACTGAAATGATCCAGACCATCTCTGTACAGTCTAACCCATATTCCATCTTAAAGGGATAGTTCTCTCTGTACAGTCTAACCCATATTCCATCTTAAAGGGATAGTTCTCTCTGTACAGTCTAACCCATATTCCATCTTAAAGGGATAGTTCTCTCTGTACAGTCTAACCCATATTCCATCTTAAAGGGATAGTTCTCTCAGTACAGTCTCACCCATATTCCATCTTAAAGGGATAGTTCTCTCTGTACAGTCTAACCCATATTCCATCTTAAAGGGATAGTTCTCTCTGTACAGTCTAACCCATATTCCATCTTAAAGGGATAGTTCTCTCTGTACAGTCTAACCCATATTCCATCTTAAAGGGATAGTTCTCTCTGTACAGTCTAACCCATATTCCATCTTAAAGGGATAGTTCTCTCTGTACAGTCTAACCCATATTCCATCTTAAAGGGATAGTTCTCTCTGTACAGTCTAACCCATATTCCATCTTAAAGGGATAGTTCTCTCTGTACAGTCTAACCCATATTCCATCTTAAAGGGATAGTTCTCTCTGTACAGTCTAACCCATATTCCATCTTAAAGGGATAGTTCTCTCTGTACAGTCTAACCCATATTCCATCTTAAAGGGATAGTTCTCTCTGTACAGTCTAACCCATATTCCATCTTAAAGGGATAGTTCTCTCTGTACAGTCTAACCCATATTCCATCTTAAAGGGATAGTTCTCTCTGTACAGTCTAACCTATATTCCATCTTAAAGGGATAGTTCTCTCTGTACAGTCTAACCCATATTCCATCTTAAAGGGATAGTTCTCTCTGTACAGTCTCACCCATATTCCATCTTAAAGGGATAGTTCTCTCTGTACAGTCTAACCCATATTCCATCTTAAAGGGATAGTTCTCTCTGTACAGTCTAACCCATATTCCATCTTAAAGGGATAGTTCTCTCTGTACAGTCTAACCCATATTCCATCTTAAAGGGATAGTTCTCTCTGTACAGTCTAACCCATATTCCATCTTAAAGGGATAGTTCTCTCTGTACAGTCTCACCCATATTCCATCTTAAAGGGATAGTTCTCTCTGTACAGTCTAACCCATATTCCATCTTAAAGGGATAGTTCTCTCTGTACAGTCTAACCCATATTACAGATTACAGATGTTTAGGGCCTGCTGCCCCTTTTAAAATATGTTACACTCTACTCTATTCTACTCTATACTACTCTATTATACTCTACTCTATTCTACTCTATTCTACTCTACTCTATTCTACTCTATACTACTATATTCTACTCTATACTACTCTACTCTATTCTACTCTACTCTATTCTAATCTATACTACTCTATTCTACTCTACACTACTCTATTCTACACTACACTACTCTGTCCTACACTATACTACTCTATTCTACTCTACACTACTCTATTCTACACTACACTACTCTATTCTACACTACACTACTCTATTCTACACTACACTACTCTACTCTACTCTACACTACTCTACTCTATTCTACTCTATACTACTATATTCTACTCTATACTACTCTATTCTACTCTACACTACTCTATTCTACACTATACTACTCTACTCTACTCTACACTACTCCACTCTATTCTACTCTATGCTACTCTATACTACACTATTCTACTCTACACTACTCTATTCTACTCTATACTACTCTACCCTATTATACTCTATACTATTCTATTCTACTCTATACTACTCTATTCTACACTACACTACTCTACTCTACTCTACACTACTCTATTCTACTCTACACTACTCTATTCTACTCTACACTATTCTACTCTATACTACTCTATTCTACTCTAAACTACTCTATTATACTCTACACTACTCTATTCTACTCGATACTACTCAATTCTATACTACACTACTCTACTCTATTCTACACTACACTACTCTATTCTACTCTACACTACTCTATTCTACACTACACTACTCTACTATATTCTACTCTCTACTCTACACTACACCACTCTACTCTACTCTACTCTACTCTACTCTACTCTACTCTACTCTACTCTACTCTACTCTACACTACTCTACTCTACTCTATACTACTCTATTCTACTCTACACTACTCTATTCTACTCTACTCTATTCTACACTACTCTACTCTACACTACACTACACTACACTACACTACACTACACTACACTACACTACACTACACTACACTACTCTACTCTACTCTACACTACACTACACTACACTACTCTACTCTACACTACACTACTCTACTCTATTCTACACTACACTACTCTACTCTACTCTACTCTATTCTACTCTACTCTACTCTACTCTACTCTACTCTACTCTACTCTACACTACACTACTCTACTCTACTCTACTCTACACTACTACTCTACTCTACACTACACTACTCTACTCTACTCTACTCTACTCTACTCTACTCTACTCTACTCTACTCTACTCTACACTACACTACTCTACTACTACTCTACTCTACTCTACTCTACTCTACTCTACTCTACTCTACTCTACTCTACTCTACTCTACACTATTCTACTCTACTCTACTCTACTCTACTCTACTCTACTCTACTCTACTCTACTC
>NW_025747660.1:25000-37500 GCF_021184085.1 Oncorhynchus gorbuscha
GTAAATACCAGACTGTATGGATTCAGCCTGACACTGTTACTCCATGCATTACTAATGAAGTAAATACCAGACTGTATGGATTCAGCCTGACACTGTTACTCTAAATGCATTACTAATGAAGTAAATACCAGACTGTATGGATTCAGCCTGACACTGTTACTCTATGCATTACTAATGAAGTAAATACCAGACTGTATGGATTCAGCCTGACACTGTTACTCTATGCATTACTAATGAAGTAAATACCAGACTGTATGGATTCAGCCTGACACTGTTACTCATGCATTACTAATGAAGTAAATACCAGACTGTATGGATTCAGCCTGACACTGTTACTCCATGCATTACTAATGAAGTAAATACCAGACTGTATGGATTCAGCCTGACACTGTTACTCCATGCATTACTAATGAAGTAAATACCAGACTGTATGGATTCAGCCTGACACTGTTACTCATGCATTACTAATGAAGTAAATACCAGACTGTATGGATTCAGCCTGACACTGTTACTCCATGCATTACTAATGAAGTAAATACCAGACTGTATGGATTCAGCCTGACACTGTTACTCCATGCATTACTAATGAAGTAAATACCAGACTGTATGGATTTATTGAAGCCTATAAAATCAGCTATAAAATAACGGACCGGTTTGACCTTAGTGTAAAAGCTCATCCGATGATAATAACAGCTCATTCATCTCAGTCTCCATAATGACATGTGACAGTGTCCTGGACAGGGTTTCTAAACCGTCAGACGGAACATATGGAACTGCGGAACCTGTCTTTGGAATCACGGAACAATAGAATCATGGAGTCATAATGGAATGATTTGACTGGTGGGCTTTGGCCATATGTTGCTGAGGGCCGTGTTCCTGTTAGGATCCGTTCCAAATGGTACCCTTTATAGTGCACTACTTTAGACCAGAGCCCATATAGGGAATAGGGGGGGGGGTGCGATTTGGGATGCGGACTGGGACAGCTGGTCTAAACAGCTCATGTTGCATTGAGTTAAGCAGCAATCGATCAGAACGGGTTGAGGTCATTGAGTGGTTTGACTAAAGTTGATGGGGCGTGAGAGACTGTTGTGTTTTAACTAGTTAAAGTCCATTAGTAGGATGCTGAGAGAGACTGTTGTGTTTTAACTAGTTAAAGTCCATTAGTAGGATGCTGAGAGAGACTGTTGTGTTTTAACTAGTTAAAGTCCATTAGTAGGATGCTGAGAGAGACTGTTGTGTTTTAACTAGTTAAAGTCCATTAGTAGGATGCTGAGAGAGACTGTTGTGTTTTAACTAGTGAAAGTCCATTAGTAGGATGCTGAGAGAGACTGTTGTGTTTTAACTAGTTAAAGTCCATTAGTAGGATGCTGAGACTGTTGTGTTTTAACTAGTGAAAGTCCATTAGTAGGATGCTGAGAGAGACTGTTGTGTTTTAACTAGTTAAAGTCCATTAGTAGGATGCTGAGAGAGACTGTTGTGTTTTAACTAGTTAAAGTCCATTAGTAGGATGCTGAGAGAGACTGTTGTGTTTTAACTAGTTAAAGTCCATTAGTAGGATGCTGAGAGAGACTGTTGTGTTTTAACTAGTTAAAGTCCATTAGTAGGATGCTGAGAGAGACTGTTGTGTTTTAACTAGTTAAAGTCCATTAGTAGGATGCTGAGAGAGACTGTTGTGTTTTAACTAGTGAAAGTCCATTAGTAGGATGCTGAGAGAGACTGTTGTGTTTTAACTAGTGAAAGTCCATTAGTAGGATGCTGAGAGAGACTGTTGTGTTTTAACTAGTGAAAGTCCATTAGTAGGATGCTGAGAGAGACTGTTGTGTTTTAACTAGTGAAAGTCCATTAGTAGGATGCTGAGAGAGACTGTTGTGTTTTAACTAGTTAAAGTCCATTAGTAGGATGCTGAGAGAGACTGTTGTGTTTTAACTAGTTAAAGTCCATTAGTAGGATGCTGAGAGAGACTGTTGTGTTTTAACTAGTGAAAGTCCATTAGTAGGATGCTGAGAGAGACTGTTGTGTTTTAACTAGTGAAAGTCCATTAGTAGGATGCTGAGAGAGACTGTTGTGTTTTAACTAGTGAAAGTCCATTAGTAGGATGCTGAGAGAGACTGTTGTGTTTTAACTAGTGAAAGTCCATTAGTAGGATGCTGAGAGAGACTGTTGTGTTTTAACTAGTGAAAGTCCATTAGTAGGATGCTGAGAGAGACTGTTGTGTTTTAACTAGTTAAAGTCCATTAGTAGGATGCTGAGAGAGACTGTTGTGTTTTAACTAGTGAAAGTCCATTAGTAGGATGCTGAGAGAGACTGTTGTGTTTTAACTAGTTAAAGTCCATTAGTAGGATGCTGAGAGAGACTGTTGTGTTTTAACTAGTAAAGTCCATTAGTAGGATGCTGAGAGAGACTGTTGTGTTTTAACTAGTGAAAGTCCATTAGTAGGATGCTGAGAGAGACTGTTGTGTTTTAACTAGTTAAAGTCCATTAGTAGGATGCTGAGAGAGACTGTTGTGTTTTAACTAGTTAAAGTCCATTAGTAGGATGCTGAGAGAGACTGTTGTGTTTTAACTAGTTAAAGTCCATTAATAGGATGCTGAGAGAGACTGTTGTGTTTTTAGTTAAAGTCCATAAAGTCCATTAGTAGGATGCTGAGAGAGACTGTTGTGTTTTAACTAGTTAAAGTCCATTAGTAGGATGCTGAGAGAGACTGTTGTGTTTTAACTAGTTAAAGTCCATTAGTAGGATGCTGAGAGAGACTGTTGTGTTTTAACTAGTTAAAGTCCATTAGTAGGATGCTGAGAGAGACTGTTGTGTTTTAACTAGTTAAAGTCCATTAGTAGGATGCTGAGAGAGACTGTTGTGTTTTAACTAGTTAAAGTCCATTAGTAGGATGCTGAGAGAGACTGTTGTGTTTTAACTAGTTAAAGTCCATTTAGTAGGATAAAGTCCTGAGAGAGACTGTTGTGTTTTAACTAGTGAAAGTCCATTAGTAGGATGCTGAGAGAGACTGTTGTGTTTTAACTAGTTAAAGTCCATTAGTAGGATGCTGAGAGAGACTGTTGTGTTTTAACTAGTTAAAGTCCATTAGTAGGATGCTGAGAGAGACTGTTGTGTTTTAACTAGTAAAGTCCATTAGTAGGATGCTGAGAGAGACTGTTGTGTTTTAACTAGTTAAAGTCCATTAGTAGGATGCTGAGAGAGACTGTTGTGTTTTAACTAGTGAAAGTCCATTAGTAGGATGCTGAGAGAGACTGTTGTGTTTTAACTAGTGAAAGTCCATTAGTAGGATGCTGAGAGAGACTGTTGTGTTTTAACTAGTTAAAGTCCATTAGTAGGATGCTGAGAGAGACTGTTGTGTTTTAACTAGTTAAAGTCCATTAGTAGGATGCTGAGAGAGACTGTTGTGTTTTAACTAGTTAAAGTCCATTAGTAGGATGCTGAGAGAGACTGTTGTGTTTTAACTAGTTAAAGTCCATTAGTAGGATGCTGAGAGAGACTGTTGTGTTTTAACTAGTTAAAGTCCATTAGTAGGATGCTGAGAGAGACTGTTGTGTTTTAACTAGTTAAAGTCCATTAGTAGGATGCTGAGAGAGACTGTTGTGTTTTAACTAGTTAAAGTCCATTAGTAGGATGCTGAGAGAGACTGTTGTGTTTTAACTGTGTCCATTTTAACTAGTTAAAGTCCATTAGTAGGATGCTGAGAGAGACTGTTGTGTTTTAACTAGTTAAAGTCCATTAGTAGGATGCTGAGAGAGACTGTTGTGTTTTAACTAGTTAAAGTCCATTAGTAGGATGCTGAGAGAGACTGTTGTGTTTTAACTAGTTAAAGTCCATTAGTAGGATGCTGAGAGAGACTGTTGTGTTTTAACTAGTTAAAGTCCATTAGTAGGATGCTGAGAGAGACTGTTGTGTTTTAACTAGTTAAAGTCCATTAGGATTAAAACACTAGTTAAAGCCAGGAAGTTTTAACTAGTTAAAACACAGAGAGAGATAGAGAAAGAGACATGTGCATTGGAGCATTCTTGCTTCCAAATGAGAAAAACAACCAATGTGAAAAGAACGATGGATGACTCTGTCAAGGCCTCAGAGAGAAAGAGAGGAAGTGAGAGAGAGAAATAAATAAATAAATAAAAACATCTATATATTATTAAACACTTAAACAACACAACGTAACTCCAAGTCAATCACACTTCTGTGAAATCAAACTGTCCACTTAGGAAGCAACACTGATTGACAATACATTTCACATGCTGTTGTGCAAACAGAATAGACAACAGGCAGAAATTATAGGCAATTAGCAAGACACCTCCAATAAAGGAGTGGTTCTGCAGGTGGTGACCACAGACCACTTCTCAGTTCCTATGCTTCTTGGCTGATGTTTTGGTCACTTTTGAATGCTGGCGGTGCTTTCACTCTAGTGGTAGCATGAGACGGAGTCTACAACCCACACAAGTGGCTCAGGTAGTGCAGCTCATCCAGGATGGCACATCAATGCGAGCTGTGGCAAGAAGGTTTGCTGTGTCTGTCTGCGTAGTGTCCAGAGCATGGAGGCGCTACCAGGAGACAGGCCAGTACATCAGGAGACGTGGAGGAGGCCGTAGGAGTGCAACAACCCAGCAGCAGGACCGCTACCTCCACCTTTGTGCAAGGAGAAGCAGGAGGAGCACTGCCAGAGTCCTGCAAAATGACCTCCAGCAGGCGACAAATGTGCATCTGTCTGCTCAAACGGTCAGAAACAGACTCCATGAGGGTGGTATGAGGGCCCGACGTCCACAGGTTGGGGTTGTGCTTACAGCCCAACACCGTGCAGGACGTTTGGCATTTGCCAGAGAACACCAAGATTGGCAAATTCACCACTGGCGCCCTGTGCTCTTCACAGATGAAAGCAGGTTCACACTGAGCACATGTGACAGACGTGACAGTCTGGAGACGCCGTGGAGAACGTTCTGCTGCCTGCAACATCCTCCAGCATGACCGGTTTGGCGGTGGGTCAGTCATGGTGTGGGGTGGCATTTCTTTAGGGGGCCGCACAGCCCTCCATGTGCTCGCCAGAGGTAGCCTGACTGCCATTAGGCACCGAGATGAGATCCTCAGACCCCTTGTGAGACCATATGCTGGTGCGGTTGGCCCTGGGATCCTCCTAATGCAAGACACTGCTAGACCTCATGTGGCTGGAGTGTGTCAGCAATTCCTCAGCATTGTTCCTGCAAGAGGAATGACTTAAATGCATTGATGCTGTGGACTGGCCCGCCCGTTCCCCAGACCTGAATCCAATTGAGCACATCTGGGACACCATGTCTCGCTCCATCCACCAACGCCACGTTGCACCACAGACTGTCCAGGAGTTGGCGGATGCTTTAGTCCAGGTCTGGGAGGAGATCCCTCAGGAGACCATCCGCCACCTCATCAGGACCATGCCCAGGCGTTGTAGGGAGGTCATACAGGCACGTGGAGGCCACACACTACTGAGCCTCATTTTGACTTGTTTTAAGGACATTACATCAAAGTTGGATCAGCCTGTAGTGTGGTTTTCCACTTTAATTTTGAGTGTGACTCCAAATCCAGACCTCCATGGGTTGATACATTTGATTTCCATTGATAATTTTTGTGTGATTTTGTTGTCAGCACATTCAACTATGTAAAGAAAAAAGTATTTAATAAGAATATTTCATTCATTCAGATCTAGGATGTTATATTTTAGTGTTCCCTTTATTTTTTTGAGCAGTGTATATCACAGTTATATATATTACAGTTATATAAATATATATATATTACAGTTATATAAAGTTATGTATATCACAGTTATATATATTACAGTTATATATATTACAGTTATATAAATATATATATATTACAGTTATATAAATATATATATATTACAGTTATATAAATATATATATATTACAGTTATATAAATATATATATATTACAGTTATATAAAGTTATGTATATCACAGTTATATATATTACAGTTATATATATTACAGTTATATAAATATATATATATTACAGTTATATAAAGTTATGTATATCACCGTTATATATATTACAGTTATATATATTACAGTTATATAAAGTTATGTATATCACAGTTATATATATTACAGTTATATATATATATATATATATTACAGTTATATAAAGTTATGTATATCACAGTTATATATATTACAGTTATATATATTACAGTTATATATATATTATATATATTACAGTTATATAGTTATATTACAGTTATATATATATATATATATATTACAGTTATATATATTACAGTTATATATATTACAGTTATATAGTTATATTACAGTTATATATATTACAGTTATATATATATATATATATTACAGTTATATAAAGTTATGTATATCACAGTTATATATATTACAGTTATATATATATATATATATATATATTACAGTTATATATATATATATATATTACAGTTATATAAAGTTATGTATATCACAGTTATATATATTACAGTTATATATATTACAGTTATATAAAGTTATGTATATCACAGTTATATATATTACAGTTATATATATATTACAGTTATATATACATTACAGTTATATATATTACAGTTATATAAAGTTATGTATATCACAGTTATATATATTACAGTTATATATATTACAGTTATATATATATTACAGTTATATATATATTACTGTTATATATATATTACAGTTATATATATATTACAGTTATATATATATTACAGTTATATATATATTACAGTTATATAAAGTTATGTATATCACAGTTATATATATATATTACAGTTATATATATATATATATATATATATATATATTACAGTTATATATATTACAGTTGTATAAAGTTATGTATATCACAGTTATATAAACTATAATAACAATATAATAGGTTAGATGACTGGCTTGATATATATATATATATATATATATATACAGTTATATAAACTATAATAACAAGAGAAAAGGTTGAGATGACTGGCTTGATATAAGAGAACTGAAATGGTTCCTCCTGTTTCTCTCACAGTGTGATATGGCTGAAGTGTGTGTGTGTGTTTCTCTCACAGTGTGATATGGCTGAAGTGTGTGTGTGTGTTTCTCTCACAGTGTGATATGGCTGAAGTGTGTGTGTGTGTTTCTCTCACAGTGTGATATGGCTGAAGTGTGTGTGTGTGTTTCTCTCACAGTGTGATATGGTAGAAGTGTGTGTGTGTGTTTCTCTCACAGTGTGATATGGCTGAAGTGTGTGTGTGTGTTTCTCTCACAGTGTGATATGGCTGAAGTGTGTGTGTGTGTTTCTCTCACAGTGTGATATGGCTGAAGTGTGTGTGTGTGTTTCTCTCACAGTGTGATATGGTAGAAGTGTGTGTGTGTGTTTCTCTCACAGTGTGATATGGCTGAAGTGTGTGTGTGTTTCTCTCACAGTGTGATATGGCTGAAGTGTGTGTGTGTTTCTCTCACAGTGTGATATGGCTGAAGTGTGTGTGTGTGTTTCTCTCACAGTGTGATATGGCTGAAGTGTGTGTGTGTTTCTCTCACAGTGTGATATGGCTGAAGTGTGTGTGTGTGTTTCTCTCACAGTGTGATATGGCTGAAGTGTGTGTGTGTTTCTCTCACAGTGTGATATGGCTGAAGTGTGTGTGTGTGTTTCTCTCACAGTGTGATATGGCTGAAGTGTGTGTGTGTGTTTCTCTCACAGTGTGATATGGCTGAAGTGTGTGTGTGTGTTTCTCTCACAGTGTGATATGGCTGAAGTGTGTGTGTGTGTTTCTCTCACAGTGTGATACGGCTGAAGTGTGTGTGTGTGTTTCTCTCACAGCGTGATATGGCTGAAGTGTGTGTGTGTGTTTCTCTCACAGTGTGATAGGGCTGAAGTGTGTGTGTGTGTTTCTCTCACAGTGTGATACGGCTGAAGTGTGTGTGTGTGTTTCTCTCACAGTGTGATACGGCTGAAGTGTGTGTGTGTGTTTCTCTCACAGTGTGATACGGCTGAAGTGTGTGTGTGTGTTTCCACAACGCTGCAATCACTCTGCAGATCAATAGTCTCTATTACAGCTGATGGATTTCCCATGGACCTCTCTGGTTGTCACACATACACACTAATATTTGTCTGAGTCTTAGACCAAGGGATGGGTGGATGGATGGATGTATGGAGGGAGGGATGGAGGGATGTAGAGATGGATGGATGGAGGGAGGGAGGGATTATATGAATGTATGTATGGAGGGATGGAGGGAGGGATGTAGATGGAGGGATGGATGGATGGAGGGATTATATGAATGGATGGAGGGATGGAGGGATGGAGATGGAGGGATGGAGGGAGGGAGGGAGGGAGGGAGGGATGGATGGATGGAGGGAGGGAGGGATGTAGAGATTTGTAACTTTTTTTATTTTAATTTTACCTGGATGGATGGATGTATGGAGGGAGGGATGGAGGGATGTAGAGATGGATGGATGGATGGAGGGAGGGATTATATGAATGTATGTATGGAGGGATGTATGGAGGGATGGATGTATGGAGGGATGGAGAGATGGAGGGATGGATGGAGGGAGGGAGGGAGGGATTATATGAATGGATTTATGGAGGGATGGAGGGAGGGATGGAGGGAGGGAGGGATGGATGGAGGGAGGGATGGATGGAGGGAGGGAGGGATGTAGAGATGGAGGGATGGATGGATGTATGGAAGGATGGAGGGATGTAGAGATGAGGGATGGAGGGAGGGATTATATGAATGGATGTATGGAGGGATGGATTGATGGAGGGAGGGAGGGATTATATGAATGGATGTATGGAGGGATGGAGGGAGGGAGGGATTATATGAATTGATGTATGGAGGGATGGAGGGAGGGAGGGATGTAGAGATGGATGGAGGGAGGGAGGGATTATATGAATGGATGTATGGAGGGATGGAGGGAGGGAGGGATGTAGAGATGGAGGGATGGATGGATGTATGGAGGGATGGATGGAGGGAGGGAGGGATGTAGAGATGGAGGGATGGATGGAGGGATGTAGAGATGGAGGGATGGATGGATGGAGGGAGGGAGGGATGTAGAGATGGAGGGATGGATGGAGGGATGTAGAGATGGAGGGAGGGATGGATGGATGGATGCAGGGAGGGATGGATGTATGGAGGGATGGATGTATGGAGGGATGGATGTATGGAGGGATGGATGTATGGATGGATGGATGTATGGAGGGATGGAGGGAGGGAGGGATGGATGTATGGAGGGAGGGAGGGATGTAGAGATGGAGGGATGGATGGAGGGAGGGAGGGATGGAGGGATGGATGGAGGGGAAGGATGGATGAGCGAACAAACAAACTGGATACATGGAGGATGGACAAATGAGATAAAATAGTCCTGGAGGGATGGATGATTCATCAACTGTGATGGAAATGGCAGGGATATTAGAGATGAGGGATGGATGGACCAGGACCTATTCCCTATATGAGTGGACTACTATAGACCATGGAGCCCTATTCCCTATATATGGATACTATAGACCAGAACCCTATTCCTGTATAGGGATACTATAGACCAGAGGATATTCCCTGTATGGACACTATGGATGGAGGGAGGGATGTATAGTGGAGGGATGGATGGAGGGAGAGAGATTCCTGTATGGTGGATGGAGGGAGATGGAGGGAGGGATTGTAGAGATGGAGGGATGGAGGGAGGCCCTATTGATGGATGAGTGGATGAATGGATGGATGGAGGGGAAGGATATTCCCTATACAAACAAACTAACATACATAGGAACAAGCCCAATTGAGATAAAATAGTCCTGAGCCCTATTCCTGATTCAGTGCACTACTATAGACCAGAGCCCTATTCCCTGTATAGTGCACTACTATAGACCAGAGCCCTATTCCCTGTATAGTGCACTACTATAGACCAGAGCCATATTCCCTGTATAGTGCACTACTATAGACCAGAGCCCTATTCCCTGTATAGTGCACTACTTTAGACTAGAACCTTATAGGGCTCCGGTCAAAAAGTAGATGCACTATATAGGGAACAGGGTTCCATTGTTGCTATGGTCACGTTGCTACGGTCATGTTGCTACGGAGACGTTTGTGTGTGGTTCACTTTGGTATTCCAGACGCGGTGTTGACAGTGTGAGGTGTATCGACGTCTGCTGTCGCAGTGATAAATGTAGGGAGGGACCCATATACTCAAACGGAACCCCCTACGCCCTAGTAAAGTACACTTGTTTTGACATGGGGTTCATAGGGAGATGGTCTAAAGTAGTGCACTATATATAGGGAATAGGGTGGCGTTTGGAACACAGAGTGAACATGTATTGATGTTCGTAAACTAATTGTTTATTTCATGCTCCATCTGTTATAAATAATTCACTGTGAGAACCGTGATGTTGTTTAATAGAAAAGAAGCATGTTTGAGATCATGTGTCCCAAATAGCACCATATTCACTACGCTGTGCACCTGACCCGGGCTCATCAAGCTCTGGTCTAAAGTAGTGCACTATATAGGGAATAGGGCCCTGGTCTAAAGTAGTGCAATATATAGGGAATAGGGCTCTGGTCTAAAGTAGTGCACTATATAGGGAATAGGGCCCTGGTCTAAAGTAGTGCACTATATAGGGAATAGGGCTCTGGTCTAAAGTAGTGCACTATATAGGGAATAGGGCTCTGGTCTAAAGTAGTGCACTATATAGGGAATAGGGCTCTGGTCTAAAGTAGTGCACTATATAGGGAATAGGGCTCTGGTCACTAGTAGTTCACTATATAGGGAATAGGGCTCTGGTCTAAAGTAGTGCACTATATAGGGAATAGGGCCCTGGTCTAAAGTAGTGCACTATATAGGGAATAGGGCTCTGGTCTAAAGTAGTTCACTATATAGGAATAGGGCTCTGGTCTAAAGTAGTGCACTATATAGGGAATAGGGCTCTGGTCTAAAGTAGTGCACTATATAGGGAATAGGGCTCTGGTCACTAGTAGTTCACTATATAGGGAATAGGTCTCTGGTCTAAAGTAGTGCACTATATAGGGAATAGGGCCTGGGTCTAAAGTAGTGCACTATATAGGGAATAGGGCCTTGGTCTAAAGTACTGCACTATATAGGGAATAGGGCTCTGGTCTAAAGTAGTGCACTATATAGGGAATAGGGCCCTGGTCTAAAGTAGTGCACTATATAGGGAATAGGGCTCTGGTCTAAAGTAGTGCACTATATAGGGAATAGGGCTCTGGTCTATAGTAGTACACTATATAGGGAATAGGGCTCTGGTCTAAAGTAGTGCACTATATAGGGAATAGGGCTCTGGTCACTAGTAGTTCACTATATAGGGAATAGGGCTCTGGTCTAAAGTAGTGCACTATATAGGGAATAGGGCCCTGGTCTAAAGTAGTGCACTGTATAGGGAATAGGGCTCTGGTCTCTAGTAGTTCACTATATAGGGAATAGGGCTCTGGTATATAGGAGTGTACTATATAGGGAATAGGGCTCTGGTCTCTAGTAGTTCACTATATAGGGAATAGGGCCCTGGTCTATAGTAGTGTACTATATATGGAATAGGGCCCTGGTCTAAAGTAGTTCACTATATAGGGAATAGGGCTCTGGTCTAAAGTAGTGCACTATATAGGGAATAGGGCTCTGGTCTAAAGTAGTGCACTATATAGGGAATAGGGCCCTGGTCTAAAGTAGTGCACTATATAGGGAATAGGGCTCTGGTCTAAAGTAGTGCACTATATAGGGAATAGGGCTCTGGTCTATAGTAGTGCACTATATAGGGAATAGGGCTCTGGTCACTAGTAGTTCACTATATAGGGAATAGGGCTCTGGTCAAAGTAGTGCACTATATAGGGAATAGGGCTCTGGTCTAAAGTAGTGCACTATATAGGGAATAGGGCTCTGGTCTAAAGTAGTGCACTATATAGGGAATAGGGCTCTGGTCACTAGTAGTTCACTATATAGGGAATAGGGCTCTGGTCTAAAGTAGTGCACTATATAGGGAATAGGGCTCTGGTCTAAAGTACTGCACTATATAGGGAATAGGGCTCTGGTATATAGGAGTGTACTATATAGGGAATAGGGCTCTGGTCTCTAGTAGTTCACTATATAGGGAATAGGGCCCTGGTCTATAGTAGTGTACTATATATGGAATAGGGCCCTGGTCCAAAGTAGTTCACTATATAGGGAATAGGGCTCTGGTCTAAAGTAGTGCACTATATAGGGAATAGGGCTCTGGTCTAAAGTAGTTCACTATATAGGGAATAGGGCTCTGGTCTAAAGTAGTGTACTATATAGGGAATAGGGCTCTGGTCTATAGTAGTTCACTATATAGGGAATAGGGCTCTGGTCTCTAGTAGTTCACTATATAGGGAATAGGGCCCTGGTCTCTAGTAGTTCACTATATAGGGAATAGGGCCCTGGTCTATAGTAGTGTACTATATATGGAATAGGGCCCTGGTCTAAAGTAGTTCACTATATAGGGAATAGGGCTCTGGTCTAAAGTAGTGTACTATATAGGGAATAGGGCTCTG
>NW_025747660.1:42500-49478 GCF_021184085.1 Oncorhynchus gorbuscha
TCTCCTTCTTCTCTTCTCTCTCTACTCTCTCCTTCTTCTTCTCTCTACTCTCTCCTTCTTCTTCTCTCTACTCTCTCTCTCCTTCTTCTACTCTCTCTTCTTCTCTCTCTCCCTTCTTCTCACTCTCTCTCTACTCTCTCTCTCCTTCTTCTTCTCTCTTCTCTCTACTCTCTCCCTTCTTCTTCTCTACTCTCTCCCTTCTTCTTCTCTCTACTCTCTCCCTTCTTCTTCTCTCTCTCTCCCTTCTTCTTCTCTCTACTCTCTCCCTTCTTCTTCTCTCTACTCTCTCCCTTCTTCTTCTCTCTACTCTCTCCCTTCTCTCTCTCTCTCTCCTTCTTCTCTCTACTCTCTCCCTTCTTCTCTCTACTCTCTCCCTTCTTCTCTCTCTCTCTACTCTCCCTTCTTCTTCTCTACTCTCTCCTTCTTCTTCTCTCTACTCTCTCCTTCTTCTTCTCTCTACTCTCCCTTCTTCTTCTCTACTCTCTCCCTTCTTCTTCTCTCTACTCTCTCCCTTCTTCTTCTCTCTACTCTCTCCTTCTTCTTCTCTCTACTCTCTCCCTTCTTCTTCTCTCTACTCTCTCCTTCTTCTTCTCTCTACTCTCTCCCTTCTTCTTCTCTCTACTCTCTCCCTTCTTCTTCTCTCTACTCTCTCCCTTCTTCTCTCTACTCTCTCCCTTCTCTCTACTCTCTCCCTTCTTCTTCTCTCTACTCTCTCCTTCTTCTTCTCTCTACTCTCTCCCTTCTTCTCTCTACTCTCTCCTTCTTCTCTCTCTCTCCCTTCTTCTCTCTACTCTCTCCCTTCTTCTCTCTACTCTCCCTTCTTCTCTCTACTCTCTCCTTCTTCTCTCTACTCTCTCCCTTCTTCTTCTCTCTACTCTCTCCTTCTTCTCTCTCTACTCTCTCCCTTCTTCTCTCTCTCTCTTTCCTTCTTCTTCTCTCTCTCTCTCTCTCCTTCTTCTTCTCTCTACTCTCTCCCTTCTCCCTTCTTCTCTCTACTCTCTCCCTTCTTCTCTCTACTCCCTTCTTCTCCTTCTCTCTCCCTTCTTCTTCTCTCTACTTCTCCCTTCTCTCTCTCTCTACTCTCTCCCTTCTCTCTCTACTCTCTCCTTCTCTCTCTACTCTCTCCCTTCTCTCTCTCTCTCTCTCCCTTCTTCTCTCTACTCTCTCCCTTCTTCTCTCTACTCTCTCCCTTCTTCTTCTCTCTACTCTCTCCTTCTTCTCTCCTCTCTCCTTCTTCTTCTCTCTCTCTCTCCTTCTTCTCTCTCCTCTCTCTTCTCTCTCCCTTCTTCTCTCTACTCTCTCCTTCTTCTTCTCTACTCTCTCCCTTCTTCTCTCTCCCTCTCTCTTCTCTCTACTCTCTCCCTTCTTCTTCTCTCTCTTCTCTTTCCTTCTTCTCTCTTCTCTCTCCTCTCTCTCTCCCTTCTCTTCTCTCTACTCTCTCCTTCTTCTTCTACTCTCTCTCTCTACTCTCTCCCTTCTTCTCTCTACTCTCTCCCTTCTTCTCTCTACTCTCTCCCTTCTTCTCTCTACTCTCTCTTCTTCTTCTCTCTACTCTCTCCTTCTTCTTCTCTCTACTCTCTCCCTTCTTCTCTCTACTCTCTCCCTTCTTCTCTCTACTCTCTCCCTTCTTCTCTCTACTCTCTCCCTTCTTCTCTCTCTCTCTCTTCTCTCCTCTCTCCCTTCTTCTCTCTACTCTCTCCTCCTTCTTCTCTCTACTCTCTCCCCTTCTTCTTCTCTCTCCCTTCTTCTTCTCTCTACTCTCTCCCTTCTTCTTCTCTCTCCCTTCTTCTCTCCTTCTTCTCTCTACTCTCTCCTTCTTTCTTCTCTCTACTCTCTCCTTCTTCTTCTCTCTACTCTCTCCCTTCTTCTTCTCTCTACTCTCTCCCTTCTTCTTCTCTCTCTCTCTCCCTTCTTCTTCTCTCTACTCTCTCTCCCTTCTCTACTCTCTCCCTTCTTCTCTCTACTCTCTCCTTCTTCTTCTCTCTACTCTCTCTCCTTCTTCTTCTCTCTACTCTCTCCCTTCTTCTCTCTACTCTCTCCCTTCTTCTTCTCTCTACTCTCTCTTCTCTCTTCTCTCTTCTTCTCTCTACTCTCTCCCTTCTTCTCTCTCTCTCTCCCTTCTTCTCTCTCTCCCTTCTCTCCTTCTTCTCTCTACTCTCTCCTTCTTCTCTCTCTCTTCTCTCTCTCCTTCTTTCTCTCTACTCTCTCCCTTCTTCTCTCTACTCTCTCCTTCTTCTCTCTACTCTCTCCCTTCTTCTCTCTCTCTCCCTTCTTCTCTCTACTCTCTCCCTTCTTCTCTCTACTCTCTCCCTTCTTCTCTCTACTCTCTCCCTTCTTCTCTCTACTCTCTCCCTTCTTCTCTCTACTCTCTCCTTCTTCTCTCTACTCTCTCCCTTCTCTCTCTACTCTCTCCTTCTTCTCTCTACTCTCTCCCTTCTTCTACTCTCTCTACTTCTCTCTCTCTCTACTCTTCCTTCTTCTCTCTACTCTCTCCCTTCTTCTCTCTCTCTCTCCCTTCTTCTCTCTCTCTCTCTCTCCTTCTTCTCTCTACTCTCTCCCTTCTTCTTCTCTCTACTCTCTCTTCTTCTCTCTACTCTCTCCCTTCTTCTCTCTCTCTCTCCCTTCTTCTCTCTACTCTCTCCCTTCTTCTCTCTACTCTCTCCTTCTTCTTCTCTCTCCCTTCTTTCTCTCTACTCTCCTTCTTCTCTCTACTCTCTCCCTCTTCTTCTCTCTCTCTCTCCCTTCTTCTCTCTACTCTCTCCCTTCTTCTCTCTACTCTCTCCCTTCTTCTTCTACTCTCTTCTCTCTCCTCTCCCTTCTTCTCTCTACTCTCTCCCTTCTTCTCTCTACTCTCTCCCTTCTTTCTCTCTACTCTCTCTTCTTCTCTCTCTACTCTCTCCTCTTCTTCTCTCTACTCTCTCCTTCTTCTCTCTACTCTCTCCCTTCTTCTCTCTCTCTCTCTCTTCTTCTCTTCTTCTCTCTCCTCCTTCTTCTCTCTACTCTCTCCTTCTTCTCTACTCTCTCCCTTCTTCTCTCTACTCTCTCCCTTCTTCTCTCTACTCTCTCCCTTCTTCTCTACTCTCTCCTTCTTCTTCTACTCTCTCTTCTTCTCTCTACTCTCCCTTCTTCTCTCTACTCTCTCCCTTCTTCTTCTCTCTACTCTCTCCCTTCTTCTCTCTACTCTCTCCCTTCTTCTCTCTACTCTCTCCCTTCTTCTCTCTACTCTCTCCCTTCTTCTCTCTACTCTCTCTTCTTCTTCTCTCTACTCTCTCCCTTCTTCTCTCTACTCTCTCCCTTCTTCTCTCTACTCTCTCCCTTCTTCTCTCTCTCTCTCTCCTTCTTCTTCTCTCTTCTCTCTCTCCCTTCTTCTTCTCTCTCTCTCTCCCTTCTTCTCTTCTCTACTCTCTCCCTTCTTCTCTCTACTCCCTCTCTCCTTCTCTCTCTTCTCTCTACTCTCTCCTTCTCTCTCTACTCCTCTCTCTTCTTCTCTCTACTCTCTTCTCTCTACTCTCTCTTCTTCTCTCTACTCTCTCCCTTCTTCTTCTCTCTCTCCTCTCTCCCTTCTTCTCTCTCTCTCTCCTTCTTCTCTCTCTCTCTCCTTCTTCTTCTACTCTCTCCCTTCTTCTCTCTACTCTCTCCCTTCTTCTCTACTCTCTCCTTCTTCTTCTCTCTCTCTCCCTCCTCTCTTCTCCTCTTCTACTCTCTCCCTTCTTCTCTCTACTCTCTCCTTCTTCTCTCTCTACTCTCCCTTCTTCTCTCTACTCTCTCCCTTCTTCTTCTCTCTACTCTCTCCTTCTTCTTCTCTCTCTCTCTCCTTCTTCTTCTCTCTCCCTTCTTCTTCTCTACTCTCTCCTTCTTCTTCTCTCTCTCTCTCCCTTCTTCTCTCTACTCTCTCCCTTCTTCTCTCTACTCTCTCCTTCTTCTCTCTACTCTCTCCCTTCTTCTTCTCTCTACTCTCTCCCTTCTTCTCTCTACTCTCTCCTCTTCTCTCTCTCTCTTCTTCTTCTCTCTACTCTCTCTTCTTCTCTCTTCTCTCTTCTTCTCTCTCTACTCTCTCCTTCTTCTTCTCTCTACTCTCTCCTTCTTCTCTCTCTCTCTCTCCTTCTTCTCTCTCTCTCTCCCTTCTTCTTCTCTCTACTCTCTCCCTTCTTCTTCTCTCTCTCTCTCCTCTCTTCTTCTTCTCTCTACTCTCTCCCTTCTTCTCTCTACTCTCTCCCTTCTTCTCTCTCTCTCTCTCTCTCCTTCTTCTTCTCTACTCTCTCCCTTCTTCTCTCTACTCTCTCTTCTTCTCTCTACTCTCTCCCTTCTTCTTCTCTCTACTCTCTCCCTTCTTCTCTCTACTCTCTCCCTTCTTCTCTCTACTCTCTCCTTCTTCTTCTCTCTACTCTCTCCCTTCTTCTCTCTACTCTCTCCCTTCTCTTCTCTCTACTCTTCTTCTTCTCTCTACTCTTCTTCTTCTCTCTACTCTCTCTTCTCTTCTTCTTCTTCTCTACTCTCTCCCTTCTTCTTCTCTCTACTCTCTCCCTTCTTCTCTCTACTCTCTCCCTTCTTCTCTCTACTCTCTCCCTTCTTCTCTCTACTCTCTCCTTCTTCTTCTCTCTACTCTCTCCCTTCTTCTCTCTCTCTCTCCTTCTTCTTCTCTCTACTCTCCTTCTTCTCTCTCTTCTTCTCTCTACTCTCTCCCTTCTTCTCTCTACTCTCTCCCTTCTTCTCTCTACTCTCTCCCTTCTTCTCTCTACTCTCTCCCTTCTTCTCTCTACTCTCTCCCTTCTTCTTCTCTCTACTCTCTCCCTTCTTCTTCTCTCTACTCTCTCCCTTCTTCTTCTCTCCCTTCTTCTTCTACTCTCTTCTTCTCTCTTCTCTCTCTCTCTCCCTTCTTCTCTCTACTCTCTCCCTTCTTCTCTCTCTCTCTCTCCTTCTTCTTCTCTCTCTCTCTCCTTCTTCTTCTCTCTACTCTCTCTCCCTTCTTCTCTCTACTCTCTCCCTTCTTCTTCTCTCTACTCTCTCCTTCTCTCCTTCTTCTTCTCTCTACTCTCTCCTTCTTCTTCTCTCTACTCTCTCTCCCTTCTTCTCTCTACTCTCTCCCTTCTTCTCTCTACTCTCTCTTCTCTCTCTACTCTCTCCCTTCTTCTTCTCTCTACTCTCTCCCTTCTTCTTCTCTCTCTTCTCTCTCCTTCCCTTCTTCTCTCTACTCTCTCCTTCTTCTCTCTACTCTCTCCCTTCTTCTTCTCTCTCCTCCCTTCTTCTCTACTCTCTCTTCTTCTCTCTACTCTCTCCTTCTTCTTCTCTCTCCTTCTCTCTCTCCCTTCTTCTCTCTACTCTCTCCCTTCTTCTCTCTACTCTCTCCCTTCTTCTTCTCTCTACTCTCTCCTTCTTCTCTCTCTCTCCTTCTCTCCCTTCTTCTTCTCTCTACTCTCTCCCCTTCTTCTCTCTACTCTTCCCTTCTTCTCTCTACTCTCTCCTTCTTCTTCCTTCTTCTCTCTCTCTCTCTCCTTCTTTCTCTCTACTCTCTCCCTTCTTCTTCTCTCTCCCTTCTCTCTCTCTCTCTCCCTCTCTTCTTCTCTCTACTCTCTCCCTTCTTCTCTCTCTACTCTCTCTACCTTCTTCTTCTCTCTACTCTCTCCCTTCTTCTCTCTACTCTCTCCCTTCTTCTCTCTCTCTCTCTCCCTTCTTCTTCTCTCTACTCTCTCCCTTCTTCTTCTCTCTACTCTCTCCCTTCTTCTCTCTACTCTCTCCCTTCTTCTCTCTACTCTCTCCCTTCTTCTCTCTACTCTCTCCTTCTTCTTCTCTCTACTCTCTCCCTTCTCCCTTCTTCTCTCTACTCTCTCCTTCTTCTCTCTACTCTCTCCCTTCTTCTCTCTACTCTCTCCTTCTTCTTCTCTCTACTCTCTCCCTTCTTCTCTCTACTCTCTCCCTTCTCTCTTCTCTCTCCCTTCTCCTCTCTACTCTCTCCCTTCTTCTCTCTCTTCTTCTCTCTCTCTCTCCCTTCTTCTCTCTACTCTCTCCTTCTTCTCTCTCTACTCTCTCCCTTCTTTCTCTCTACTCTCTCCCTTCTTCTTCTCTCTCTCTTCTCCTCTCTCCTTCTCTCTTCTTCTCTCTACTCTCTCCCTTCTTCTCTCTACTCTCTCTTCTTCTTCTTCTCTCTACTCTCTCCCTTCTTCTCTCTACTCTCTCCTTCTTCTCTCTACTCTCTCTTCTTCTCTCTACTCTCTCCTTCTTCTCTCTACTCTCTCCCTTCTTCTCTCTCTACTCTCTCCCTCCTTCTCTCTACTCTCTCCCTTCTTCTTCTCTCTACTCTCTCCCTTCTTCTCTCTGCTCTCTCCCCTCTTCCTCTCTCTGCTCTCTCCCTTCTTCTCTCTACTCTCTCCCTTCTACTCTCTCTCTTCTCTCTCCCTTCTTCTTCTCTCTACTCTCTCCCTTCTTCTCTACTCTCTCCCTTCTTCTCTCTACTCTCTCCTTCTCTCTACTCTCTCCCTTCTTCTTCTCTCTCTCTCTCCCTTCTTCTCTCTACTCTCTCCTTCTTCTCTCTCTCTCTCTCCCTTCTTCTTCTCTCTACTCTCTCCCTCTTCTCTCTGCTCCTTCTTCTTCTCTCTACTCTCTCCCTTCTTCTTCTCTCTACTCTCTCCCTTCTTCTTCTCTCTACTCTCTCCCTTCTTCTCTCTACTCTCTCTCTTCTCTTCTTCTCTCTTCTTCTCTCTACTCTTCTTCTTCTACTCTCTCTACTCTCTCCTTCTTCTCTCTACTCTCTCCCTTCTTCTCTCTACTCTCTCCCTTCTTCTCTCTACTCTCTCCTCTTCTTCTTCTCTCTACTCTCTCCCTTCTTCTTCTCTCTCTCTCTCCCTTCTTCTCTCTCCTTCCCTTCTTCTCTCTACTCTCTCCCTTCTTCTCTCTACTCTCTCCCTTCTTCTCTCTACTCTCTCCTTCTTCTCTCTCTCTCCCTCTTCTCTCTCTCTCCCTTCTTCTCTCTACTCTCTCCCT
>NW_025747661.1:0-49454 GCF_021184085.1 Oncorhynchus gorbuscha
ATATGACCAACAACATCTGCTAACCATGTGACCAATAACATCTGCTAAACATGTGACCAAGAACATTCGCTAACCATGTGACCAATAACATCTGCTAACCATGTGACCAATAACATCTACTAACCATGTGACCAATAACATCTGCTAACCATGTGGATGTGACCAATAACATCTGCTAACCATGTGTATGTGACCAATAACATCTGCTCACCGTGTGTATGTGACCAATAACATCTGCTAACCATGTGTATGTGACCAATAACTCTGCTAACCATGTGACAAATAACATCTGCTAACCATGTGACCAATAACATATGCTAACCATGTGACCAATAACATCTGCTAAACATGAGACCAATAACATCTGCTAACCATGTGACCAATAACTTCTGCTAACCATGTGACAAATAACATCTGCTAACCATGTGACCAATAACATATGCTAACCATGTGTATGTGACCAATAACATCTGCTAACCATGTGTATGTGACCAATAACATATGCTAACCATGTGTATGTGACCAATAACATCTGCTAACCATGTGTATGTGACCAATAACATCTGCTAACCATGTGTATGTGACCAATAACATCTGCTCACCGTGTGAATGTGACCAATAACATCTGCTAACCATGTGTATGTGACCAATAACATCTGCTCACCGTGTGTGTGACCAATAACATCTGCTAACCATGTATGTGATCTGTGACCAATAACATCTGCTAACCATGTGTATGTGACCAATAACATCTGCTAACCATGTGACATGTGATAACATCTGCTAACCATGTGACAACCAATAACATCTGCTAACCATGTGTATGTGACCAATAACATCTGCTAACCATGTGTATGTGACCAATAACATCTGCTAACCATGTGTATGTGACCAATAACATCTGCTAACCATGTGTATGTGACCAATAACATCTGCTAACCATGTGATGTGACCAAGAACATCTGCTAACCATGTGACCAATAACATCTGCTAACCATGTGTGACCAATAACATCTGTGACCAATACATAACCATGTGACCAATAACATCTGCTAACCATGTGACCAATAACATCTGCTAACCATGTGACCAATAACATCTGCTAACCATGTGTGACCAATAACATCTGTAACCATGTGACCAATAACATCTGCTTACCATGTGACCAATAACATCTGCTAACCATGTGTATGTGACCAATAACATCTGCTAACCATGTGTATGTGAAGAATAACATCTGCTAACCATGTGACAAATAACATCTGCTAACCATGTGACCAATAACATCTGCTAACCATGTGACCAATAACATCTGCTAACCATGTGACCAATAACATCTAGGGGAGATAGAGGAGATAGGGGAGATAGAGGAGGTAGAGGGGTTAGATGAGTTAGAGGAGATAGGGGAGATAGAGGAGATGGGGGAGATAGAGGAGATAGGGGAAATAGAGGAGATAGGGGAGATAGAGGAGATAGAGGAGGTAGAGGGGTTAGAGGGCATAGAGGGGTTAGATGAGATAGAGGAGTTAGGGGAGATAGAGGAGATAGGGGAGATAGAGGGGTTAGAGGAGATAGAGGGGTTAGAGGAGATAGAGGAGTTAGGAAAGATTGGGGAGATAGAGGAGATGGGGGAGATAGGGGAGATAGAGGAGATAGAGGGGTTAGGGGAGATAGAGGAGATAGGGGAGAGATAGAGGAGATAGAGGAGATGGGGGAGATAGAGGAGATAGGGGAGATAGAGGAGATAGAGGAGGTAGAGGGGTTAGATGAGATAGAGGAGTTAGGGAAGATAGAGGAGATAGGGGAGATAGAGGAGATAGGGAGATAGAGGAGATAGAGGAGATAGAGGAGATAGAGGAGATAGGGGGTTAGAGGAGATAGAGGAGATAGGGGGTTAGAGGAGATAGAGGAGATAGAGGGGTTAGGGGAGATAGAGGAGATGGGGGTTAGGGGAGATAGAGGGGTTAGAGGAGATAGAGGGATTAGGGGAGATAGAGGAGATAGAGGGGTTAGGGGAGATAGAGGAGATAGAGGGGTTAGGGAGATAGAGGGATTAGGGGAGACAGAGGAGATAGAGGGGTTAGGGGAGACAGAGGAGATAGAGGGGTTAGGGGAGATAGAGGAGATATGGGGGTTAGGGGAGATAGAGGGATTAGGGGAGATAGAGGAGATAGAGGAGATAGAGGGGTTAGGGGAGATAGAGGAGATATGGGGGTTAGGGGAGATAGAGGGATTAGGGGAGACAGAGGAGATAGAGGGGTTAGGGGAGATAGAGGAGATATGGGGGTTAGGGGAGATAGAGGGATTAGGGGAGACAGAGGAGATAGAGCTACACTGCACTAGCAGGAGTTTGGTTCATATAAAAGAAACATCCATTTTTCAGAACCCTCTCTTTGAAAGGTAGTTGGTCAAAATCCAAATAACTTCACAGATCTTCATTGTAAAGGGTTTAAACACTGTTTCCCATGCTTGTTCAATGGACCGTAAACAATTCATTAATATGCACCTGTGGAACGGTCGTTAAGACACTAACAGCTTACAGACGGTAGGCAATTAAGATCACAGTTGAAAACTTAGGATGCTAAAAATGCCTTTCTACTGACTCTGAAAACACCAAAAGAAAGATGCCCAGGGTCCTTGCTCATCTGCGTGAACGTACCTTAGGCATGCTGCAAGGAGGCATGAGGACTGCAGATGTGGCCAGGGCAATAAATTGCAATGTCCTTACTGTGAGACGCCTAAGACAGCGTTACACGGAGACAGGACAGACAGCTGATCGTCCTCGCAGTGGCAGACCACGTGTAACAACACCTGCACAGGATCGGTACATCCGAACATCACACCTGTGGGACAGGTAACAACAACTGCCCGAGTTACACCAGGAACGCACAATCCCTCTATCAGTGCTCAGACTGTCCGCAATAGGCTGAGGGGCTGGACTGAGAGCTTGTAGTCCTGTTGTATGAGGCAGGCGCTCACCAGACATCACCGGCAACAACGTTGGGCACAAACCCACTGTCGCTGGACCAGACAGGACTGGCAAAAAGTGCTCTTCACTGACGAGTCACGGTTTTGTCTCACCAGGGATGAGGGTCGGATTCGTGTTTATTGTCGAAGGAATGAGCGTTACACTGAGGCCAGTACTCTGGAGTGAGATCGATTTGGAGGTGGAGGGTCCATCATGGTCTGGGGGCGGTGTATCACAGCGTCATCGGACTGAGCTTGTTGTCAGTGCAGGCAATCTCAACACTGTGCGTTACAGGGAAGACATCCTCCTCCCTCATGTGGTACCCTTCCTGCAGGCTCCTCCTGACATGACCCTCCATGACCCAGCCATACTGCTCGTTCTGTGCGTGATATCCTGCAAGACAGGAATGTCAGCGTTCTGCCATGGCCAGCTAAGAGCCCGGATCTCAATCCCGTTGAGCACGTCTGGGACCTGTTGGATCGGAAGGTGAGGGCTAGGGCCAATCCCCCCCAGAAATATCTGGGAACTCGCAGGTGCCTTGGTGGAAGAGTGGGGTAACATCTGACAGCAAGAACTGGCAAATCTGGTGCAGTCCATGAGGAGGAGATGCACTGTAGTACTTAATGCAGCTGGTGGCCACACCAGATATTGACTTGTTACTTTTGATTTTGACCCCCCTTTGTTCAAGGACACATTATTCCATGTCTGTCACATGTCTGTGGAACTTGTTCAGTTTATGTCTCAGTTGTTGAATCTTGCTCTGTTCATACAAATATGTACACGTGACATTTACTGACAATAAACGCAGTTGAAAGTGAGAGTACTTTTTTTTTTTTTTTTTTTTTTAGATTAGTTGCACAGTTTGTCTGAACAACCATTAGGCCTTTTCCTGAATCACAAAACACACCACCACATAAGAACCCTGTTGGATAATGATTACTCAAATGAAAATGGATGTTTGTACATTTTGCCTGGTGTTTTCCATTAATTGGCATAATAATAAAAAATAATAGTGTTTTTGTAACATACAGCTTATTTCTTGTTTCCATGGTTTCCATTGTCAGATTGTTGTGTGTGTGTGTGTGTGTGTGTGTGTGTGTGTGTGTGTGTGTGTGTGTGTGTGTGTGTGTGTGTGTGTGTGTGTGTGTGTGTGTGTGTGTGTGTGTGTGTGTGTGTGTGTGTGTGTGTGTGTGTGTGTGTGTGTGTGTGTGTGTGTGTGTGTGTGTGTGTGTGTGTGTGTGTGTGTAGTTGTTCAATGGAAGATCTGAATAAAATATTCCATGCCTCATTTCAATTAGAAATGGCCCATTGATCAAAGAAAACCTCTTCCTCGTTTTCTTGGTGTGTGTGTGTGTGTGTGTGTGTGTGTGTGTGTGTGTGTGTGTGTGTGTGTGTGTGTGTGTGTGTGTGTGTGTGTGTGTGTGTGTGTGTGTGTGTGTGTGTGTGTGTGTGTGTGTGTGTGTGTGTGTGTGTGTGTGTGTGTGTGTGTGTGTGTGTGTGTGTGTGTTGTTCCTAAGGGTTTGCCAAGGAGGGTAGTTACTGTAATGTATCTATTGACCTCTGACAGTTGGCAAGTGGATTTACTCCAGAAACATCTTAGAAAACCAGTAGTATATATGATATAAACCCAGTAGTATATATGATATGAAGTATATATGATATGAAGCCAGTAGTATATATGATATAAAGCCAGTAGTATATATGATATAAATGATATGAAGCCAGTAGTATATATGATATGAAGCCAGTAGTATATATGATATGAAGCCAGTAGTATATATGATGATATAGAAGCCAGTAGTATATATGATATGAAGCCAGTAGTATATTTGATATAAACCCAGTAGTATATATGATATGAAGCCAGTAGTATATTTGATATAAACCCAGTAGTATATATGATATGAAGCCAGTAGTATATATGATATGAAGCCAGTAGTATATATGATATGAAGCCAGTAGTATATTTGATATAAACCCAGTAGTATATATGATATGAAGCCAGTAGTATATTTGATATAAACCCAGTAGTATATATGATATGAATCCAGTAGTATATATGATATGAAGCCAGTATATATGATATGAAGCCAGTAGTTTATATATGATATAAATGATATGAAGCCAGTAGTATATATGATATGAAGCCAGTAGTATATATGATATGAAGCCAGTAGTATATGATATAAACCCAGTAGTATATATGATATGAACCCAGTAGTATATATGATATGAAGCCAGTAGTATACATGATATGAAGCCAGTAGTGTCTGTGATATGAAGCCAATATTACCTGTAATGTAAACCCAGTAGTATCTGTAATGTAAACCCAGTAGTATATATGATATAAACCCAGTAGTATCCAGTAGTATATATGAAGCCAGTAGTATATGTAATATAAACCCAGTAGTATCTGATAATATAAACCCAGTAGTATCTGTAATATAAACCCAGTAGTATCTGTAATATAAACCCAGTAGTATCTGTAATATAAACCCAGTAGTATCTGTAATATAAACCCAGTAGTATCTGTAATATAAACCCAGTAGTATCTGTAATATAAAGCCAGTAGTATCTGTAAACCCAGTAGTATAAAAACCCAGTAGTATCTGTGATTTAAAGTATATGTAATATAAACCCAGTAGTATCTGTAATGTAATCTGTAATATAAACCCAGTAGTATCTGTAATATAAACCCAGTAGTATCTGTAATATAAACCCAGTAGTATCTGTAATATAAACCCAGTAGTATATATGATATGAAGCCAGTAGTATCTGTAATATAAACCCAGTAGTATACATATATGAAGCCAGTAGTATCTGTAAACCCAGTAGTATCTGTAATATAAACCCAGTAGTATAATATAAACCCAGTAGTATCTGAAGCCAGTAGTATCTGTAATATAAACCCAGTAGTATCTGTAATATAAACCCAGTAGTATCCCAGTAGTAATATAAACCCAGTAGTATCTGAAAGCCAGTAGTATCTGTAATATAAACCCAGTAGTGTGTAATATAAACCCAGTAGTATCTGTAATATAAAGCCAGTAGTATCTGTGATATAAACCCTGTAGTATCTGTAATATAAAGCCAGTAGTATATAAACCCAGTAGTATCTGTGATATGAAGCCAGTAGTATCTGAAGCCAGTAGTATCTGTAATATAAACCCAGTAGTATCTGTAATATAAACCCAGTAGTATCTGTAATATAAACCCAGTAGTATCTGTAATATAAAGCCAGTAGTATCTGTAATATAGTATATATAAACCCAGTAGTATCTGTAATATAAACCCAGTAGTATCTGTAATATAAACCCAGTAGTATCTGTAATATAAACCCAGTAGTATCTGTAATATAAACCCAGTAGTATCTGTAATATAAACCCAGTAGTATCTGTAATATAAACCCAGTAGTATCTGTGATATAAACCCAGTATATCTGTAATATAAAGCCAGTAGTATCTGTAATATAAACCCAGTAGTATCTGTAATATAAACCCAGTAGTATCTGTAATATAAACCCAGTAGTATCTGTAATATAAACCCAGTAGTATCTGTAATATAAACCCAGTAGTATCTGTAATATAAACCCAGTAGTATCTGTAATATATGATATAAACCCAGTAGTATCTGTAATATAAACCCAGTAGTATCTGTAATATAAACCCAGTAGTATCTGTAATATAAACCCAGTAATCTGTAATAAACCCAGTAATCTGTAATATAAACCAGTAGTATCTGTAATATAAACCCAGTAGTATCTGTAATATAAACCCAGTAGTATCTGTAATATAAACCCAGTAGTATCTGTAATATAAACCCAGTAGTATCTGTAATATAAACCCAGTAAGTATCCCAGTAGTATCTGTAGTATAATAAACCCAGTAGTATCTGTAATATAAACCCAGTAGTATCTGTAATATAAACCCAGTAGTATCTGTAATATAAACCCAGTAGTATCTGAATATAAACCCAGTAGTATCTGTAATATAAACCCAGTAGTATCTGTAATATAAACCCAGTAGTATCTGTAATATAAACCCAGTAGTATCTGTAATATAAACCCAGTAGTATCTATATAAACCCAGTAGTAGTATCTGTAATATAAACCCAGTAGTAGTATCTGTATCTGTAATATAAACCCAGTAGTATCTGTAATATAAACCCAGTAGTATCTGTAATATAAACCCAGTAGTAATCTGTATCTGTAATATAAACCCAGTAGTATCTGTATATGAAGCCAGTAGTATCTGTAATATAAACCCAGTAGTATCTGTAATATAAACCCAGTAGTATCAATATAAACCCAGTAGTATCTGTAATATAAACCCAGTAGTATCTGTAATATAAACCCAGTAGTATCTGTAATATAAACCCAGTAGTATCTGTAATATAAACCCAGTAGTATCTGTAATATAAACCCAGTAGTATCTGTAATATAAACCCAGTAGTATCTGTAATATAAACCCAGTAGTATCTGTAATATAAACCCAGTAGTATCTGTAATATAAACCCAGTAGTATCTGTAATATAAACCCAGTAGTATCTGTAATATAAACCCAGTAGTATCTGTAATATAAACCCAGTAGTATCTGTAATATAAACCCAGTAGTATCTGTAATATAAACCCAGTAGTATCTGTAATGTAAACCCAGTAGTATCTGTAATATAAACCCAGTAGTATCTGTAATATAAACCCAGTAATATATGATATGAAGCCAGTAGTATCTGTAATATAAACCCAGTAGTATATAGATAGTAGTATCTGTAATATAAACCCAGTAGTATCTGTAATATAAACCCAGTAGTATCTGTAATATAAACCCAGTAGTATCTGTAATATAAACCCAGTAGTATCTGTAATATAAACCCAGTAGTATCTGTAATATAAACTGTAATATAAACCAGTAGTATCTGTAATATAAACCCAGTAGTATCTGTAATATAAACCCAGTAGTATCTGTAATATAAACCCAGTAGTATCTGTAATATAAACCCAGTAGTATCTGTAATATAAACCCAGTATATAAAACCCAGTAGTATCTGTAATATAAACCCAGTAGTATCTGTAATATAAACCCAGTAGTATCTGTAATATAAACCCAGTAGTATCTGTAATATAAACCCAGTAGTATCTGTAATATAAACCCAGTAGTATCTGTAATATAAACCCAGTAGTATCTGTAATATAAACCCAGTAGTATCTGTAACATAAACCCAGTAGTATCTGTAATGTAAACCCAGTAGCATCTGTAATATAAACCCAGTAGTATCTGTGATTTAAAGACAGTAGTATATTTGATGTCAATTTTGCTGCCTCCAATTTTGATGCCTCTTTCATGTATATTTGATGCTTCCAACTGCTCTTAAATACAAGTAAAACTACATGCATGCTCTTCAACCGATCGCTGCCCGAACCTGCCCGCCCGTCCAGCATCACTACTCTGGATGGTTCTGACCTAGGTGTCTGGTTAGACTGTAAACTCTCCGTCCTTCTCACATTAAGCATCTCCGATCCAAAATTAGATCTAGATTAGATCTAATTAGACCTACTTTGCAACAAAGCCTCCTTTACTCACGCTGCCAAACATAACCTTGTAAAACTGACTATCCTACCGATCCTTGACTTTGGCGATGTCATTTACAAAATAGCCTCCAACACTCTACTCAGCAATGGATGCAGTCTATCACAGTGCCATCTGTTTTGTCACCAAAGCCCCATATACTACCCACCACTGCGACCTGTATGCTCTCGTTGGCTGGTCCTCACTACATATTCGTCGCCAAACCCACTGGCTCCAGGTCATCTATACGTCTTTGCTAGGTAAAGCCCCGCCTTATCTCAGTTCTCTGTTCACCATAGCAGCACCCACCCGTAGCACGCGCTCCAGCAGGTATATTTTACTGGTCACCGCCAAAGCCAATTCCTCCTTTGGCCGCCTTTCCTTCCAGTTCTCTGCTGCCAGATCATTGCACCTGTACATAGTCCATCTGTAAATATCCCATCTGTACATACCCCATCTGTACATAGCCCACCTGTACATAGCCCATCTGTACATAGCCCATCTGTACATAGCCCATCTGTAAATAGCCCACCTGTACATAGCCCACCTGTAAATAGCCCATCTGTACATAGCCCATCTGTACATAGCCCATCTGTACATAGCCCATCTGTAAATAGCCCACCTGTACATAGCCCACCTGTACATAGCCCACCTGTACATAGCCCATCTGTAAATAGCCCACCTGTACATAGCCCATCTGTAAATAGCCCATCTAACTACCTCATCCCCATAGTGTTATTTGTATTGTGTTGCTCCTTTGCACCCCAGTATCTCTACTTGCACCATTCATCACTCCAGTGTTTAATTGCTAAATTATAATTACTTCACCTCTATGGCCTATTTATTACCTCACCTCCTTAATCTCACCTCCATAATCTCACTCTCCATAATCTCACCTCCATAATCTCACCTCCTTAATCTTAAATCTCACCTCCATAATCTCACCTCCATAATCTCACCTCCATAATCTCACCTCCTTAATCTCACCTCCATAATCTCACCTCCATAATCTCACCTCCATAATCTCACCTCCCTAATCTTACCCCATTTGCACACACTGTATATAGACTTTTCTATTGTGTTATTGACTGTACGTTTGTTTACTCCATGTGTAACTCTGTTGTTGTTGTTGTTGGTGTCACACTGCTTTGCTTTATCTTGGCCAGGTCGCAGTTTTAAATGCCAACTTGTTCTCAACTAGCCTACCTGGTTAAATAAAGGTGAAATAAAATAAAAAATAAATAACAGCAGTTGTACATGCTGTGACATGAATACCAGCGTTGCTGAGACGAGATTAAGTATACATTTTCCAGAACTCCATGTCGTTACGCAGTTCATCATAACATCAGAACAATAGTTGAAAACCTTGAGAGCTGAAATAGGCTGAATTAAATTTCTTTGCTGTCACATCTTCAGTTGCTTATTCATTTTCTTGATGGCATGTCACCCTCTCTGCTCTTCACTTCCAGTCGTTCGTCCTACATTGACAGTGTTGAGAATTAGCTCTAATTCAGGAGAGAGGACCAGACTTGAATGCAACACTTAACTAGTGTCCTTCAACACAGAGTCATTTGATAAAATGTCTGCTTTGCACATGTTTATTATACCAGTAATTAATAAAAGTTGTCCAGGGTCACGGTTACCACAGTCCATGTGACGGCAGACCACACATAGTATCAGATTACATCAGTTTGTTGGATAAATTCAACCAGACTGTGTAATGGTCACATACTATCATACTGCATACTGGCCTTCTATAGAAATGGCATCTTCATGTCGAGGAGTCCGTCCAGCCATGACTGTTCTGTCTCTTGTTATTGTTATCTCCCTCGTGTCCCTTTTCTTCCACTAAACTACTTCTCTTTCTCTCTGGTCGGGATCACATATTCATTCCACCACCAACACCAATTCAGCCTCCAAGCTTCATATTCATTCCACTACCAACTCAGCCTCCAAGTTTCATATTCATTCCACCACCAACACCAACTCAGCCTCCAAGCTTCATATTCATTCCACTACCAACTCAGCCTCCAAGATTCATATTCATTCCACCACCAACACCAACTCAGCCTCCAAGCTTCATATTCATTCCACCACCAACACCAACTCAGCCTCCAAGCCTCATATTCATTCCACCACCAACAACAACTCAGCCTCCAAGCTTCATATTCATTCCACCACCAACAACAACTCGGCCTCCAAGCCTCATATTCATTCCACCACCAACTCAGCCTCCAAGCTTCATATTTACATTTACATTTACATTTAAGTCATTTAGCAGACGCTCTTATCCAGAGCGACTTACAAATTGGTGCATTCACCTTATGACATCCAGTGGAACAGTCACTTTACAATAGTGCATCTAAAACTTAAGGGGGGTGAGAGGGATTACTTATCCTATCCTAGGTATTCCTTAAAGAGGTGGGGTTTCAGGTGTCTCCGGAAGGTGGTGATTGACTCCGCTGTCCTGGCGTCGTGAGGGAGTTTGTTCCACCACCAACTCTGCCTCCAAGCTTCATATTCATTCCACCACCAACTCGGCCTCCAAGCTTCATATTCATTCCACCACCAACTCGGCCTCCAAGCTTCATATTCATTCCACCACCAACACCAACTCAGCCTCCAAGCTTCATATTCATTCCACCACCAACAATAACTCAGCCTTCAAGCTTCATATTCATTCCACCACCAACAACAACTCGGCCTCCAAGCCTCATATTCATTCCACCACCAACTCAGCCTCCAAGCTTCATATTCATTCCACCACCAACTCGGCCTCCAAGCTTCATATTCATTCCACCACCAACTCGGCCTCCAAGCTTCATATTCATTCCACCACCAACAACAACTCAGCCTCTAAGACTTTGACCCAGGTCCCCAAACCAGCCATGTAGCTGACTTCACTCCCAGCCTCGGATTACAACTTGGCATTCGACACAGCCCAAGTCCCTGCAGCTGCAGCTCCCCCCTACGACCCAGTAGGCCGGCTTTCCTCTCTCTCTAATACCTGGACACAGGTACACATCCCTCTCCCCTATCTCCCCTCTCTCTAATACCTGGACAGAGGTACACATCCCTCTCCCCTCCCTTCTCTCCAATACCTGGACACAGGTACACATCCCTCTCCGCTCTCCAATACCTGGACACAGGTACACATCCCTCTCCCCTCTCCAATACCTGGACACAGGTACACATCCCTCTCCCCTCTCCAATACCTGGACACGGGTACACATCCCTCACCCCTCTCCAATACCTGGACACGGGTACACATCCCTCACCCCTATTCCCCCTCTCTCCAATATGTGAGCACATGTACACATCCCTCTCAACCTAACCCCTCTAACCCCTCTACCTCCTCTAACCCCTCTACCTCCTCTAACCCCTCTACCTCCCCCAACCCCTCTACCTCCTCTAACCCCTCTAACCCCTCTAACCCCTCTACCTCCTCTACCTCCTCTAACCCCTCTACCCCCTCTAACCGCTCTAACCCCTCTACCTCCTCTAACCCCTCTACCTCCTCTAACCCCTCTACCTCCTCTACCTCATCTACCTCCTCTAACCCCTCTACCTCCTCTACCTCCTCTACCTCCTCTAACCCCTCTACCTCCTCTACCTCCTCTACCTCCTCTAACCCCCTCTACCTCCTCTACCTCCTCTAACCCCTCTACCTCCTCTACCTCCTCTAACCCCTCTAACCCCTCTACCTCCTCTAACCCCTCTACCTCCTCTAACCCCTCTACCTCCTCTACCTCCTCTACCCCCTCTACCTCATCTACCTCCTCTAACCCCTCAAACCCCTCTACCTCCTCTACCTCCTCTAAACCCTCTACCCCCTCTACCTCCTCTACCTCCTCTAACCCCTCTACCTCCTCTAACCCCTCTACCTCCTCTACCTCCTCTAACCCTTCTACCTCCTCTAACCCCTCTACCTCCTCTACCTCCTCTACCTCCTCTAACCCCTCTACCTCCTCTAACCCTTCTACCTCCTCTAACCCCTCTACCTCCTCTACCTCCTCTAACCCCTCTACCTCCTCTACCTCCTCTAACCCCTCTACCTCCTCTAACCCCTCTACCTCCTCTAACCCCTCTAACCCCTCTACCTCCTCCAACCCCTCTACCTCCTCTACCTCCTCTAACCCCTCTAAACCCTCTACCTCCTCTAACCCCTCTACCTCCTCTACCTCCTCTAACCCCTCTACCCCCTCTACCTCCTCTACCTCCTCTAACCCCTCTACCTCCTCTACCTCCTCTACCTCCTCTAACCCCTCTACCTCCCCCCCCTACCTCCTCTACCTCCTCTACCTCCTATAACCCCTCTACCTCCTCTACCTCCTCTAACCCCTCTAACCCCTCTACCTCCTCTACCTCCTCTAACCCCTCTACCTCCTCTACCTCCTCTAACCCCTCTACCTCCTCTACCTCCTCTAACCCCTCTACCTCCTCTAACCTCCTCTAACCCCTCTACCTCCTCTAACCCCTCTAACCCCTCTACCTCCTCCAACCCCTCTACCTCCTCTACCTCCTCTAACCCCTCTAACCCCTCAACCTCCCCTCTAACCCCTCTACCTCCTCTACCTCCTCTAACCCCTCTAACCCCTCTACCTCCTCTACCTCCTCTAACCCCTCTACGTCCTCTACCTCCTCTACCTCCTCTACCTCCTCTAACCCCTCTACCCCCTCTACCTCCTCTACCTCCTCTAACCCCTCTACCTCCTCTAACCCCTCTACCTCCTAACCCCTCTACCTCCTCTACCTCCTCTAACCCCTCTACCTCCTCTACCTCCTCTAACCCCTCTAACCCCTCTACCTCCTCTACCTCCTCTAACCCCTCTAACCCCTCTACCTCCTCTACCTCCTCTAACCCCTCTACCTCCTCTACCTCCTCTAACCCCTCTACCTCCTCTACCTCCTCTAACCCCTCTACCTCCTCTAACCCCTCTACCTCCTCTAACCCCTCTAACCCCTCTACCTCCTCCAACCCCTCTACCTCCTCTACCTCCTCTAACCCCTCTAACCCCTCTAACCCCTCTACCTCTTCTACCTCCTCTAAACCCTCTACCCCCTCTAACCCCTCTAACCCCTCTATCTCTACCTCCTCTAACCCCTCTACCTCCTCTAACCTCTCTACCTCCTCTACCTCCTCTAACCCCTCGACCCCTCTACCTCCTCTACCTCCTCTAACCCCTCTACCTCCTCTACCTCCTCTACCTCCTGTAACCCCTCTACCTCCTCTACCTCCTCTAACCCCTCTAACCCCTCTAACCCCTCTACCTCTTCTAACCTCCTCTAAACCCTCTACCCCCTCTAACCCCTCTAACTCCCCTCTAACTCCTCTAACCCCTCTACCTCCCTCCTCTAACCTCTCCACCTCCTCTACCTCCTCTAACCCCTCTACCCCCTCTACCGCCTCTACCTCCTCTAACCCCACTACCTCATCTACCTCCTCTACCTCCTCTACCTCCTCTAACCCCTCTACCTCCTCTACCTCCTCTAACCCCTCTAACCCCTCTACCTCCTCTAACCCCTCTAACCCCTCTAAACCCTCTAACCCCTCTACCTCCTCTACCTCCTCTAAACCCTCTACCCCCTCTAACCCCTCTAACCCCTCTACCTCCTCTAACCCCTCTAACCCCTCTACCTCCTCTACCTCCTCTAACCCCTCTACCCCCTCTACCTCCTCTACCTCCTCTAACCCCTCTACCTCCTCTAACCCCTCTACCTCCTCTACCTCCTCTAACCCCTCTACCTCCTCTAACTCCTCTACCTCCTCTAACCCCTCTACCTCCTCTAACACCTCTACCTCCTCTACCTCCTCTAAACCCTCTACCCCCTCTAACCCCTCTAACCCCTCTAACCCCTCTACCTCCTCTAACCCCTCTAACCCCTCTACCTCCTCTACCTTCTCTACCCCCTCTACCTCCTCTACCTCCTCTAACCCCTCTACCTCCTCTAACCCCTCTACCTCCTCTACCTCCTCTAACCCCTCTACCTCCTCTAACCCCTCTACCTCCTCTACCTCCTCTAACCCCTCTACCTCCTATAACCCCTCTACCTCCTCTACCTCCTCTAAACCCTCTACCCCCTCTAACCCCTCTAACCCCTCTACCTCCTCTACCTCCTCTAACCCCTCCAACCCCTCTACCTCCTCTACCTCCTCTAAACTCTCTAACCCCTCTAACCCCTCTAACTCTCTACCTCCTCTACCTCCTCTACCTCCTCTAAACCCTCTACCCCCTCTAACCCCTCTAACCCCTCTAACCCCTCTAACCCCTCTACCTCCTCTAACCCCTCTAACCCCTCTACCTCCTCTACCTCCTCTAACACCTCTACCCCCTCTACCTCCTCTACCTCCTCTAACCCCTCTACCTCCTCTAACCCCTCTACCTCCTCTACCTCCTCTAACCCCTCTACCTCCTCTAACCCCTCTACCTCCTCTAACCCCCTACCTCCTCTAACCCCTCTACCTCCTCTACCTCCTCTAACCCCTCTACCCCCTCTACCTCCTCTACCTCCTCTACCTCCTCTAACCCCTCTACCTCCTCTAACCCCTCTACCTCCTCTAACCCCTCTAACCCCTCTACCTCCTCCAACCCCTCTACCTCCTCTACCTCCTCTAACCCCTCTACCTCCTCTACCTCCTCTACCTCCTCTAACCCCTCTACCTCCTCTACCTCCTCTACCTCCTGTAACCCCTCTACCTCCTCTAACCCCTCTACCTCCTCTACCTCCTCTAACCCCTCTACCTCCTCTACCTCCTCTAACCCCTCTACCTCCTCTAACCCCTCTACCTCCTCTAACCCCTCTAACCCCTCTACCTCCTCCAACCCCTCTACCTCCTCTACCTCCTCTAACCCCTCTAAACCCTCTACCTCCTCTAACCCCTCTACCTCCTCTACCTCCTCTAACCCCTCTACCCCCTCTACCTCCTCTACCTCCTCTAACCCCTCTACGTCCTCTACCTCCTCTACCTCCTCTAACCCCTCTACCTCCTCTACCTCCTCTACCTCCTCTACCTCCTATAACCCCTCTACCTCCTCTACCTCCTCTAACCCCTCTAACCCCTCTACCTCCTCTACCTCCTCTAACCCCTCTACCTCCTCTACCTCCTCTAACCCCTCTACCTCCTCTACCTCCTCTAACCCCTCTACCTCCTCTAACCCCTCTACCTCCTCTAACCCCTCTAACCCCTCTACCTCCTCCAACCCCTCTACCTCCTCTACCTCCTCTAACCCCTCTAACCCCTCAACCTCCTCTAACCCCTCTACCTCCTCTACCTCCTCTAACCCCTCTAACCCCTCTACCTCCTCTACCTCCTCTAACCCCTCTACGTCCTCTACCTCCTCTACCTCCTCTACCTCCTCTAACCCCTCTACCTCCTCTACCTCCTCTACCTCCTGTAACCCCTCTACCTCCTCTACCTCCTCTAACCCCTCTAACCCCTCTACCTCCTCTAACCCCTCTACCTCCTCTACCTCCTCTACCTCCTCTACCTCCTATAACCCCTCTACCTCCTCTACCTCCTCTAACCCCTCTAACCCCTCTACCTCCTCTACCTCCTCTAACCCCTCTACCTCCTCTACCTCCTCTAACCCCTCTACCTCCTCTACCTCCTCTAACCCCTCTACCTCCTCTAACCCCTCTACCTCCTCTAACCCCTCTAACCCCTCTACCTCCTCCAACTCCTCTACCTCCTCTACCTCCTCTAACCCCTCTAACCCCTCTAACCCCTCTACCTCTTCTACCTCCTCTAAACCCTCTACCCCCTCTAACCCCTCTAACCCCTCTATCTCTCTACCTCCTCTAACCCCTCTACCTCCTCTAACCTCTCTACCTCCTCTACCTCCTCTAACCCCTCGACCCCCTCTACCTCCTCTACCTCCTCTAACCCCTCTACCTCCTCTACCTCCTCTACCTCCTGTAACCCCTCTACCTCCTCTACCTCCTCTAACCCCTCTAACCCCTCTAACCCCTCTACCTCTTCTACCTCCTCTAAACCCTCTACCCCCTCTAACCCCTCTAACTCTCTACCTCCTCTAACCCCTCTACCTCCTCTAACCTCTCCACCTCCTCTACCTCCTCTAACCCCTCTACCCCCTCTACCGCCTCTACCTCCTCTAACCCCACTACCTCATCTACCTCCTCTACCTCCTCTACCTCCTCTAACCCCTCTACCTCCTCTACCTCCTCTAACCCCTCTAACCCCTCTACCTCCTCTAACCCCTCTAACCCCTCTAAACCCTCTAACCCCTCTACCTCCTCTACCTCCTCTAAACCCTCTACCCCCTCTAACCCCTCTAACCCCTCTACCTCCTCTAACCCCTCTAACCCCTCTACCTCCTCTACCTCCTCTAACCCCTCTACCCCCTCTACCTCCTCTACCTCCTCTAACCCCTCTACCTCCTCTAACCCCTCTACCTCCTCTACCTCCTCTAACCCCTCTACCTCCTCTAACTCCTCTACCTCCTCTAACCCCTCTACCTCCTCTAACACCTCTACCTCCTCTACCTCCTCTAAACCCTCTACCCCCTCTAACCCCTCTAACCCCTCTACCTCCTCTAACCCCTCTAACCCCTCTACCTCCTCTACCTTCTCTACCCCCTCTACCTCCTCTACCTCCTCTAACCCCTCTACCTCCTCTAACCCCTCTACCTCCTCTACCTCCTCTAACCCCTCTACCTCCTCTAACCCCTCTACCTCCTCTACCTCCTCTAACCCCTCTACCTCCTATAACCCCTCTACCTCCTCTACCTCCTCTAAACCCTCTACCCCCTCTAACCCCTCTAACCCCTCTACCTCCTCTACCTCCTCTAACCCCTCCAACCCCTCTACCTCCTCTACCTCCTCTAAACTCTCTAACCCCTCTAACCCCTCTAACTCTCTACCTCCTCTACCTCCTCTACCTCCTCTAAACCCTCTACCCCCTCTAACCCCTCTAACCCCTCTAACCCCTCTAACCCCTCTACCTCCTCTAACCCCTCTAACCCCTCTACCTCCTCTAACCCTCTAACCCTCTACCCCCTCTACCTCCTCTACCTCCTCTAACCCCTCTACCTCCTCTAACCCCTCTACCTCCTCTACCTCCTCTAACCCCTCTACCTCCTCTAACCCCTCTACCTCCTCCTCTAACCCCTCTACCTCCTCCTCATAACCCCTCTACCTCCTCTAACCCCTCTCTAACCCCTCTACCTCCTCTAACCTCCTCTACCTCCTCTAACCCCTCTACCTCCTCTAACCCCTCTACCTCCTCTAACCCCTCTAACCCCTCTACCTCCTCCAACCCCTCTACCTCCTCTAACCTCCTCTACCCCTCTACCTCCTCTACCTCCTCTACCTCCTCTAACCCCTCTACCTCCTCTACCTCCTCTACCTCCTGTAACCCCTCTACCTCCTCTACCTCCTCTAACCCCTCTAACCCCTCTACCTCCTCTAACCCCTCTACCTCCTCTACCTCCTCTACCTCCTATAACCCCTCTACCTCCTCTACCTCCTCTAACCCCTCTAACCCCTCTACCTCCTCTACCTCCTCTAACCCCTCTACCTCCTCTACCTCCTCTAACCCCTCTACCTCCTCTAACCCCTCTACCTCCTCTAACCCCTCTAACCCCTCTACCTCCTCCAACCCCTCTACCTCCTCTACCTCCTCTAACCCCTCTAACCCCTCTAACCCCTCTACCTCTTCTACCTCCTCTAAACCCTCTACCCCCTCTAACCCCTCTAACCCCTCTATCTCTCTACCTCCTCTAACCCCTCTACCTCCTCTAACCTCTCTACCTCCTCTACCTCCTCTAACCCCTCGACCCCCTCTACCTCCTCTACCTCCTCTAACCCCTCTACCTCCTCTACCTCCTCTACCTCCTGTAACCCCTCTACCTCCTCTACCTCCTCTAACCCCTCTAACCCCTCTAACCCCTCTAACCCCTCTAACCCCTCTACCTCTTCTACCTCCTCTAAACCCTCTACCCCCTCTAACCCTACTAACCCCTCTAACTCTCTACCTCCTCTAACCCCCTCTACCTCCTCTAACCTCTCTACCTCCTCTACCTCCTCTAACCCCTCTACCCCTCTACCCCTCTACCTCCTCTAACCCCTCTAACTCATCTACCTCCTCTACCTCCTCCTCTACCTCCTCTAACCCCTCTACCTCCTCTACCTCCTCTAACCCCTCTAACCCCTCTAAACTCTCTAACCTCTAACCCTCTCTAACCCCTCTAACCCCTCTACCTCCTCTACCCCCTCTACCCCTCTACCTCCTCTAACCCCTCTACCTCCTCTAAACCCCTCTCCTCTCTACCCCTCCTCTACCTCCTCTAACCCTACCTCCTCTAACTCCTCTAACCCCCTCTACCTCCTCTACCCCTCTAACCCCTAACCCCTCTACCTCCTCTACCTCCTCTAACCCCTCTACCTCCTCTACCTCTAACCCCTCTACCCTAACCTCTAACCCCTCTACCTCCTCCCTAACCCCTCTACCTCCTCTACCTCCTCTAACCCCTCTACCTCCTCTACCTCCCCTCTAACCCCTCTAACCCCTCTACCCCTCTAACCCCTCTAACCCCTCTAACCCCTCTACCTCCTCTACCCCTCTAAACCCTCTACTCCTCTAACCCCTCTAACCCCTCTACTACCTCCTCTAACCCCTCTACCTCCTCTAACCCCCTCTACCTCCTCTACCTCCTCTAACCCCTCTACCCCCTCTACCTCCTCTACCTCCTCTAACCCTCTAACCCCTCTACCTCCTCTACCTCCTCTACCTCCTCTAACCCCTCTACCTCCTCTACCTCCTCTAACCTCTAACCACTCTACCTCCTCTAACCCCTCTACCTCCTCTACCTCCTCTAACCTACCTCTAAACCCCTCTACCTCCTCTAACCCCTCTAACCTCCTCTAACCTCCTCTACCTCCTCTACCTCCTCTACCTCCTCTAACCCCTCTAACCCCTCTACCTCTAACCCCTCTACCTCCTCTAACCCCTCTAACCCCTCTACCTCCCTCCTCTAACCCCTCTACCTAACCTCTACCCCTCTAACCCCTCTAACCCCTCTACCTCCTCTAACCCCTCTACCTCCTCTAACCCCTCTACCTCCTCTAACCCCTCTCTACCTCCTCTACCTCCTCTAACCCCTCTACCCCTCTCCTCCTCCTAACCCCTCTAACCCCTCTACCTCCTCTAACCCCTCTAACCCCTCTACCTCCTCTACCTCCTCTAACCCCTCTACCCCTCTACCTCCTCTACCTCCTCTAACCCCTCTACCTACCCTCTACCTCCTCTAACCCCTCTACCTCCTCTACCTCCTCTAACCCCTCTAACCCCTCTAACCCCTCTAACCCCTCTAACCCCTCTACCTCCTCTACCTCCTCTACCTCCCCTCTACCTCCTCTAACCCCTCTAACCCCTCTACCCTCTAACCTCTACCTCTAACCCCTCTAAACCCTCTACCTCCTCTAACCCCTCTACCTCCTCTACCTCCTCTAACCCCTCTACCTCCTCTACCTCCTCTACCTCCTCTAACCCCTCTACCTCCTCTACCCCTCTACCTCCTCTACCTCCTCTACCTCCTCTAACCCCTCTACCTCCTCTACCTCCTCTAACCTCCTCTAACCCCTCTACCTCCTCTAACCTCCTCTAACCCCCTCTAACCCCTCTACCTCCTCTAACCCCTCTAACCCCTCTAACCCCTCTAACCCCCTCTACCTCCTCTACCTCCTCTAACCCTAACCCCTCTACCTCCTCTACCTCCTCTAACCCCTCTAACCCCTCTAACCCCTCTAACTCCTCTAAACCCTCTACCTCCTCTAACCCCTCTACCTCCTCTACCTCCTCTAACCCCTCTAACCCCTCTAACCCCTCTACCTCTCTAACCCCTCTAACCCCTCTAACCCCTCTACCTCCTCTACCTCCTCTAACCCCTCTACCCCTCTACCTCCTCTACCTCCTCTAACCCCTCTACCTCCTCTAACCCCTCTACCTCCTCTACCTCCTCTAACCCCTCTACCTCCTCTAACCCCTCTACCTCCTCTACCTCTCCTAACCCCTCTACCTCCTCTAACCCCTCTACCCCTCTACCTCCTCTAACCCCTCTAACCCTCTACCTCCTCTACCTCCTCCCTCCTAACCCCTCTACCTCCTCTAACCCCTCTACTAACCCTCTAACCCCTCTACCTCCTCTAACCTCTCTACCCCTCTACCTCCCCCTCTACCTCCTCTAACCCCTACCCCTCTACCCCTCTACCCCTCTAACCCCTCTACCTCTAACCCCTCTACCTCCTCTAACCCTACCCCTCTACCTCCTCTACCTCCTCTACCTCCTCTAACCCCTCTACCTCCTCTACCTCCTCTACCTCCTCTAACCCCTCTACCTCCTCTAACCCCTCTACCTCCTCTACCTAAACCCCTCTACCTCCTCTAACCCCTCTACCTCCTCTAACCCCTCCCCTCTCTACCTCCTCTAACCCCTCTAACCCCTCTACCTCCTCTACCTCCTCTAACCCCTCTACCTCCTCTAACCCCTCTACCTCCTCTAACCTCCTCTAACCCCTCTACCTCCTCTAACCCCTCTACCTCCTCTACCTCCTCTAACCCCTCTAACCTCCTCTACCCCTCTACCTCCTCTACCTCCTCTAAACCCCCCCTAACCCCTCTAACCCCTCTACCTACCTCCTCTAACCCCTCTAACCTCCTCTAACCTCCTCTAACCCCTACCTCCTCTACCTCCTCTAACCCCTCTAACCCCTCTACCTCCTCTACCTCCTCTAACCCCTACCTCCTCTAACCCCTCTACCTCCTCTACCTCCTCTAAACCCTCTACCCCCTCTAACCCCTCTACCTCCTCTACCTCCTCTAACCCCTCTACCTCCTCTACCTCCTCTACCTCCTGTAACCCCTCTACCTCCTCTACCTCCTCTAACCCCTCTAACCCTCCCTAACCCCTCTACCTCCCTCTACCTCCTCTAACCTCCTACCTCCTCTAACCCCTCTAACCCCCTCCTCTACCTCCTCTAACCCCTCTACCTCCTCTACCTACCTCCCTCTAACCTCCTCTACCTCCTCTAACCCTCTACCCCCTACCTAACCTCCTCTACCTCCTCTAACCCCTCTAACCCCTCTACCTCCTCCTCTAACCCCTCTACCTCTAACCCCTAACTACCTCCTCTAACCCCTCTAACCCCTCTAACCCCTCTACCTCTTCTACCTCCTCTAACCCTCTACCCCCTCTAACCCCTCTAACCCCTCTATCTCTCTACCTCCTCTAACCCCTCTACCTCCTCTAACCTCCCTCCTCTACCTCCTCTAACCCCTCGACCCCCTCTACCTCCTCTACCTCCTCTAACCCCTCTACCTCCTCTAACCTCCTACCTCCTCTAACCCCTCTAACCCCTCTACCTCCTCTAACCCTCTAACCCCTCTAACCCCTCTAACCCCTCTACCTCTTCTACCTCCTCTAAACCCTCTACCCCCTCTACCCCTCTACCTCTAACCCCTCTAACTCTCTACCTCCTCTAACCCCTCTACCTCCTCTAACCTCTCTACCTCCTCTACCTCCTCTAACCCCTCTAACCCCTCTACCGCCTCTACCTCCTCTAACCCCAACCTCATCTACCTCCTCTACCTCCTCTACCTCCTCTAACCCCTCTACCTCCTCTACCTCCTCTAACCCCTCTAACCCCTCTACCTCCTCTAACCCCTCTAACCCCTCTAACCCCTCTAACCCCTCTACCTCCTCTACCTCCTCTACCCCCTCTACCCCCTCTAACCCCTCTAACCCCTCTACCTCCTCTAACCCCTCTAACCCCTCTACCTCCTCTAACCCCTCTAACCCCTCTACCCCTCTAACCTCTCTACCTCCTCTAACCCCTCTACCTCCTCTAACCCCTCTACCTCCTCTACCTCCTCTAACCCCTCTACCTCCTCTAACTCCTCTACCTCCTCTAACCCCTCTACCTCCTCTAACCCTCTCCAACCCCTCTACCTCCTCTAAACCCTCTAACCCCTCTCTAACCCCTCTAACCCCTCTAACCCCTCTAACCTCCTCTAACCCCTCTACCTCCTCTACCTAACCTCTCTCTACCTCCTCTACCTCCTCTAACCCTCTACCTCCTCTACCCCTCTACCTCCTCTACCTCCTCTAACCCCTCTACCTCCTCTAACCCCTCTACCTCCTCTACCTCCTCTAACCCCTCTACCTCCTAACCTCCTCTAACCTCCTCTACCTCCTCTAAACCCTCTAACCCCTCTACCTCTAACCCCTCTAACCCCTCTACCTCCTCTACCTCCTCTAACCCCTCCTCTACCTCCTCTAACCTCCTCTAAACTCTCTAACCCCTCTAACCCCTCTAACTCCTCTACCTCCTAACTCCTCTACCTCCTCTAACCCCCTCTAACCCCTCTACCCCTCTAACCCCTCTAACCCCTCTAACCTCCTCTACCTCTCTCTAACCCCCTCTAACCCCTCTACCTCCTCTACCTCCTCTAACTCCTCTACCCCTCCCTCTACCTCCTCTACCTCCTCTAACCCCTCTACCTCCTCTAACCCCTCTACCTCCTCTAACCCCTCCCTCTAACCCCTCTACCTCCTCTAACCCCTCTACCCCTCTACCTCCTCTACCTCCTCTAACCTCTAACCCCTCTACCTCCTCTACCTCCTCTAACCCCTACCTCTACCCCTCTACCTCCTCTAACCTCTCTAACCCCTCTACCTCCTCTAACCCCTCTACCTCCTACCTCCTCTAACCCCTCTACCTCCTCTAACCCCTCTACCTCCTCTACCTCCTCTAACCCCTCTACCCCCTCTACCTCCTCTACCTCCTCTAACCCCTCTACCTCCTCTAACCCCTCCCTCTACCTCCTCCCCTCTACCTCCTCTACCTCCTCTACCTCCTCTAACCCTCTACCCCTCTACCTCTAACCCTAACCCCTCTACCTCTACCCCCTCTAACCCCTCTAACCTCTACCTCTCTACCTCCTCTAACCCCTCTAACCCCTCTACCTCCTCTACCTCCTCTAACCCCTCTACCTCCTCTACCTCCTCTAACCCCTCTACCTCCTCTAACCCCTCTACCTCCTCTAACCTCCTCTAACCCCTCTACCTCCTCTAACCCCTCTACCTCCTCTACCTCCTCTAACCCCTCTAACCCCTCTAACCCCTCTACCTCTCTACCTCCTCTAACCCTCTACCCCTCTAACCCCTCTAACCCCTCTACCTCCTCTACCTCCTCTAACCCCTCTAACCCTCTACCTCCTCTACCTCCTCTAACCCCTCTAACCCCTCTACCTCCTCTACCCCTCTACCTCCTCTAACCCCTCTACCTCCTCTACCTCCTCTACCTCCTGTAACCCCTCTACCTCCTCTACCTCCTCTAACCCCTCTAACCCCTCTAACCCCTCTAACACCTCTAACCCCTCTACCTCTTCTACCTCCTCTAAACCCTCTACCCCCTCTAACCCCTCTAACCCCTCTAACTCTCTACCTCCTCTAACCCCTCTACCTCCTCTAACCTCTCTACCTCCTCTACCTCCTCTAACCCCTCTACCCCCTCTAACTACCCCTCCCTCCTAACCCCTCTACCTCCTCTACCTCCTCTACCTCCTCCTAACCCCTCTACCTCCTCTACCTCCTCTAACCCCTCTAACCCCTCTACCTCCTCTACCCCTCTAACCCCTCTAACCCCTCTAACCTCCTCTACCTCCTCTACCTCCTCTAACCCTCTAACCCCTCTACCTCCTCTACCTCCTCTAACCCCTCTACCTCCTCTAACCCCTCTAACCCCTCTACCTCCTCTAACCCCTCTACCTCCTCTAACCCCTCTACCTCCTCTAACCCCTCTACCCTCTAACCCCTCTACCTCCTCTACCTCCTCTAAACCTCCTCTACCTCCTCTAACCCCTCTAACCCCCTCTAACCCCTCTACCTCCTCTAACCCCTCTACCTCCTCTAACCTCCTCTACCTCCTCTAACCCCTCTCCCCCTCTACCTCCTCTACCTCCTCTAACCCCTCTACCTCCTCCCCTCTAACCCCTCTACCTCCTCTACCTCCCCCTCTCTAACCCCTCTACCTCCTCTACCTCCTCTAACCCCTACCCCTCTACCCCTCCTCTACCTCCTCTAACCCCTCTACCTCCTCTAACCCCTCTAACCCCTCTCTACCTCCTCTAAACCCCTCTACCCCCTCTAACCCCTCTACCTCCTCTACCTCCTCTAACCCCTCTACCTCCTCTAACCCCCTCTACCTCCTCTAACCCCTCTAACCCCCTCTCTAACCCCTCTACCTCCTCTAAACCTCCTCTAACCCCTCTACCTCCTCTACCCCCTCTAAACCCTCTACCCCTCTAACCCCTCTACCTCCTCTAACCCCTCCTCTAACCCCTCTACCTCCTCTACCCCTCTAACCCCTCTAACCCCTCTACCTCCTCTAACCCCTCTACCTCCCTCTAACCTCCTCTAACCTCCTCTACCTCCTCTAACCCCTCTACCTCCTCTACCTCCTCTAACCCCTCTACCTCCTCTACCTCCTCTAACCCCTCTACCCCTCTACCTCCTCTAACCCCTCTAACCCCTCTAACCCCTCTAACCCCTCTAACCTCCTCTACCTCCTCTAACCCTCTACCTCCTCTAACCCCTCTAACCTCCTCTACCTCTACCTCCTAACCCCTCTACCTCCTCTACCTCCTCTAACCCCTCTAACCCCTCTAACCCCTCTACCTCCTCTACCTCCTCTAACCCCCTCTACCTCCTCTACCCCTCTAACCCCTCTACCTCCTCTAACCCCTCCTAACCCCTCTCTAACCCCTCTACCTCCTCTAACCCCTCTAACCCCTCTACCTCCTCTACCTCCTCTAACCCCTCTACCTCCTCTACCTCCTCTAACCCCTCTACCTCCTCTAACCCCTCTACCCCTCTAACCCCTCTACCTCCTCTACCTCCTCTAACCTCCTCTACCTCCTCTAACCCTCCTCTAACCCCTCTAACCCCTCTACCTCCTCTACCCCTCTACCTCCTCTAACCTCCTCTACTCTAACCCCTCTACCTCCTCTAACCCCTCTAACCCCTCTACCTCCTCTACCTCCTCTAACCCCTCTACCTCCTCTAACCCTCTACCTCCTCTAACCCCTCTACCTCCTCTACCTCCTCTAACCCCTCTACCTCCTCTAACCCCTCTACCTCCTCTAACCCCTCTAACCCCTCTACCTCTCCTAACCCCTCTACCTCCTCTACCTCCTCTAACCCCTCTAACCCCTCTAACCTCCTCTAACCCCTCTACCTCCTCCTACCCCCTCTAACCCCTCTAACCCTAACTCTACCTCCTCTAACCCCTCTACCCCTCTAACCCCCTCTAACTCCTCTACCTCCTCTACCCTCCTCTAACCCCTCTACCTCCTCTACCTCCTCTACCTCCTCTAACCCCTCTACCTCCTCTACCTCCTCTAACCCCTCTAACCCCTCTAACTCCTCTAACCCCTCTACCTCCTCTACCTCTCTACCTCCTCTACCCCCTCTACCTCCTCTAACCCCTCTACCTCCTCTACCTCCTCTAACCCCTCTAACCCCTCTACCTCCTCTAACCTCTACCTCTCTAACCCCTCTACCTCCTCTAACCTCCTCTACCTCTAACCCCTCTACCTCCTCTACCTCCTCTAACCCCTCTACCTCCTCTAACCCCTCTACCTCCTCTAACCCCTCTAACCCCTCTACCTCCTCTAACCTCCTCTACTACCTCCTCTACCCTCCTCTAACCCCTCTAACCCCTCTAACCCCTCTACCTCTTCTACCTCCTCTAAACCCTCTACCCCCTCTAACCCCTCTAACCCCTCTAACTCTCTACCTCCTCTAACCCCTCTACCTCCTCTAACCTCTACCCCCTCTACCTCCTCTACCTCCTCTAACCCCTCCTCCCTCTACCCCTCTACCTCCTCTAACCCCTCTAACCCCTCTACCTCCTCTACCTCCTCTACCTCCTCTAACCCCTCTAACCTCCTCTACCTCCTCTAACCCCTCTAACCCCTCTAACCCCTCTACCTCTTCTACCTCCTCTAAACCCTCTACCCCCTCTAACCCCTCTAACTCCTCTACCTCCTCTAACCCCTCTACCTCCTCTAACCTCTCTACCTCCTCTACCTCCTCTAACCCCTCTACCCCCTCTACCGCCTCTACCTCCTCTAACCCCTCTACCTCATCTACCTCCTCTACCTCCTCTACCTCCTCTAACCCCTCTACCTCCTCTACCTCCTCTAACCCCTCTAACCCCTCTACCTCCTCTAACCCCTCTAACCCCTCTAAACCCCTCTAACCTCCTCTACCTCCTCTAACCCCTCTAAACCCTCTACCCCCTCTAACCCCTCTAACCCCTCTACCTCCTCTAACCCCTCTACTAACCCCTCTACCTCCTCTACCTACCTCCTCTAACCCCTCCTCTAACCCCTCTACCTCCTCTACCTCCTCTAACCCCTCTACCTCCTCTAACCCCTCTACCTCCTCTACCTCCTCTAACCCTCTACCTCCTCTAACCTCTCTACCTCCTCTAACCCCTCTACCTCCTCTAACCCCTCTACCCTACCTCTAACCTCCTCTAAACCCTCTACCCCCTCTAACCCTCTCTCTAACCCCTCTAACCCCTCTAACCCCTCTAACCCTCTAACCCCCCTCCTCTACCCCTCTACCTCCTCTAACCCCTCTACCCCCTCTACCTCCTCTACCTCCTCTAACCCCTCTACCTCCTCTAACCCCTCTACCTCCTCTACCTCCTCTAACCCCTCTACCCCTCTAACCCCTCTACCTCCTCTACCTCCTCTAACCCCTCTAACCCCTCTACCCCTCTACCTCCTCTACCTCCCTAAACCCTCTACCTCCTCTAACCCCTCTAACCCCTCTAACCTCCTCTACCTCCTCTAACCCTCTAACCCCTCTAACCCCTCTACCTCCTCTAACCCCTCTAACCCCTCTACCTCCTCTACCTCTAACCCCTCTAACCCCTCTAACCCCTCTAACCTCCTCTACCTCCTCTAAACCCTCTACTACCCCTCTAACCCCTCTACCCCTCTAACCCCTCTACCTCCTCTAACCCCTCTAACCCCTCTACCTCCTCTACCTCCTCTAACCCCTCTACCCCCTCTACCTCCTCTACCTCCTCTAACCCCTCTACCTCCTCTAACCCCTCTACCTCCTCTACCTCCTCTAACCCCTCTACCTCCTCTAACCCCCTCTCTACTCCTCCCTAACCCCTCTACCTCCTCTAACCCCTCTACCTCCTCTACCTCCTCTAACCCCTCTACCTCCTCTAACCTCCTCTACCTCCTCTAACCCCTCTACCTCCTCTAACCCCTCTACCTCCTCTACCTCCTCTAACCCCTCTACCCCCTCTACCTCCTCTACCTCCTCTACCCCTCTAAACCCCACTCCTCTAACCCCTCTACCTCTCTCTAACCCCTCTAACCCCTCTAACCCCCTCTACCTCCTCTAACCTCCCTCTACCTCCTCTACCTCCTCTAACCCCTCTACCTCCTCTAACCTCCTCTAACCCCTCTACCTCTCTACCCCTCTAAACCCTCTAACCCCTACCTCCTCTACCTCCTCTAACCCCTCTCCTCCTCTAACCCCTCTACCTCCTCTACCTCTCTAACCCCTCTACCTCCTCTAACCCCTCCCTCCTCTAACCCCTCTACCTCCTCTAACCCCTCTACCTCCTCTACCTCCTCTAACCCCTCTACCTCCTCTAACCCCTCTACCTCCTCTACCTCCTCTAACCCCTCTACCTCCTCTAACCCCTCTACCTCTACTCTCTACCTCTAAACCCTCTACCCCCTCTCCTCCTCTAACCCCTAACCCCTCTAACCTCCTCTCTACCTCCTCTAACCCCTCTACCTCCTCTAACCCCTCTAACCTCCTCTACCTCCTCTAACCCCTCTCCTCTACCCCCCCTCTAACCCCTCTCCTCTAACCCTCTACCTCCTCTACCTCCTCTACCTCCTCTAACCCCTCTAACCCCTCTACCTCCTCTAACCTCCTCTAACCCCTCTAACCTCCTCTAACCCCTCTACCCCTCTAACTCTCTACCCCTCTACCTCCTCTAACCTCCTCTAAACCCTCTACCCCTCTAACCCCTCTAACCCCTCTACTCTAACCTCTACCTCCTCTAACCCCTCTACCTCCTCTAACCCCTCTACCTCCTCTACCTCCTCTAACACCCTCTACCTCCTCTAAACCCTCTACCTCCTCCAACCCCTCTACCTCCTCTACCTCCTCTAACCCCTCTAACCCCTCTAACCCCTCTACCTCCTCTACCTCCTCTAACCCCTCTACCGCCTCTACCTCCTCTAACCCCTCTAACCCCTCTACCTCCTCTACCTCCTCTACCTCCTCTAACCCCTCTACCTCCCCTCGACCCCCTCTAACCCCTCTAACCCCTCTACCTCCTCTAACCCCTCTACCTCCTCTACCTCCTCTAACCCCTCTACCTCCTCTACCTCCTCTACCTCCTCTAACCGCTCTACCTCCTCTACCTCCTCTACCTCCTCTAACCCCTCTACCTCCTCTACCTCCTCTACCTCCTCTAACCCCTCTACCTCCTCTACCTCCTCTACCTCCTCTACCTCCTCTACCTCCTCTAACCCCTCTACCTCCTCTACCTCCTCTAACCCCTTTACCCCCTCTACCTCCTCTACCTCCAATATGTCACGCCCTGACCATAGAGAGCCATTGTTTTCTATGGTTCAGTAGGTCATTGCATGACTACGGGGTGATCTAGTATATCTATGTCTATGTTGGTGTTTTGTATGGTTCCCAATTAGAGGCAGCTGGTAATCGTTGTCTCTAATCATGTGAATCATATTTAAGTAGCTGTTTTTCCCCCCCACCTGTGTTTGTGGGATATTGATTGTGTTTCGTGCATGTAGCACCGTGTCGTCATGGTCCGTTTATCCCCTTTACACTGTGTATAAGACAGTAGTTTTGGAATTGTTAGTTAGATTACTTGTTGGTTATTACTGCATTGTCGGAACTAGAAGCACAAGCATTTCGCTACACTCGCATTAACATCTGCTAACCATGTGTATGTGACAAATAGAAGTTGATTTGATTTGATTTTGTTTGATTTGATTTGATTTGATTTGTGCTTGGTGTTTCTTTTTTGGGGGGGGGTTGCTGAAGTGTCAGTGAAATAAAGATGTGGAACTCGACACACGGCCTTGGTCTGCTCATTACATGCCTTGGTCTGCTCATTACATGCCTTGGTCTGCTCATTACATGCCTTGGTCTGCTCATTACATGCCTTGGTCTGCTCATTACATGCCTTGGTCTGCTCATTACATGCCTTGACACAATATGCGATAATGTGACTAGAACGACGTTGTAAACAACAGACAACTTTTCCGAGAACATGGACATGTTTTATATAGGCAGAAAGCTTCAATTATTGTTAATCTAACTGCAGTGTCCAATTTACAGTAGCCATTACAGAGGGGAAAAAATGTTATTGTTTGTGCGGAGAGTGCTCAACAGCAAAACACTTTCATCATGACCACTGGTTTGATACTTTCATTTAACTAGGCAAGTCAGTTAAGAACTCATTCTTATTTTCAATGACGGTCTCGGAACAGTGGGTTAACTGGTCTAGGAACAGTGGGTTAACTGGTCTAGGAACAGTGGGTTAACTGGTCTAGGAACAGTGGGTTAACTGGTCTAGGAACAGTGGGTTAACTGCCTTGTTCAGGGGCAGAGCGACAGATTTGTACCTTGTCAGCTCAGGGGTTTGAACTTGCTGTCACGCCTTGGTCATTGTATTTTGTGTTTTTGTTATATGTTTGGGTAGGCCAGGGTGTGACATGGGTTTATATGTTGTTTTCGTATTGGGGTTTGTATTATTTGGGATCGCGGCTGATTAGGGGTGTGGTATAGGCTTGGCTGCCTGAGGCGATTCTCAATTAGAGTCAGGTGCTTCGGGTTGTCTCTGATTGGGAACCGTATTTAGGTAGCCTGAGTTCGCTTTGTATTTTGTGGGTGTTTGTTCCTGTCTCTGTGTTGTATTCACCAGATAGGCTGTAATTAGTTTCACGTTCCGTTCTGGTGTTTTTGTATTTCAGTTATTTCATGTACCGCTATTCTTTCATTAAAGTCATGAGTAACCTACACGCTGCATTTCGGTCCGACTCTCTTCATTCAACAGACGAACACCGTTACACTTGCAACCTTCTGGTTATTAGTCCCAACACTCTAACCACTAGGCTACCCTGCCACCTCTGAAGGTAAACAATGTACTTACATTCAGTAATCTGGCTCTGATTAGTAATAATCCCATTCAGCCTTGATACGAACACTGTAATGTTGTGATCTAAACCTCCATTAGACTGATATAAATTCATGTTATTTTATATTATGATTTTCAGCCTCCACTTCCTGGTTCTGAACCCGGGTGTGGCTTCATGACAATGACCACACAAGCAGTCGCTCACGATTTGACAGTCCTCACGCACACACCTCCGACAACGTGCAAAACCCTAAGCTATGCAGGTGTTAGCTTTCACCGGTTAAAGGCCTAGTGCAGTCAAAAAAACATGATTTTTCCCAGTGTTTTGTATATATTTCCACACTAGGAGGTTGGAATGATACTGTGAAATTGTGAAAACGATGATAATGCCCTTTAAGTGTAAAAGCTGTTTGAAAAAGACCAGCTGAAATGTCTGCCTGTTTTGGTGGGATGGAGTGTTGGCCTGCCTGATGACATCACCAGGTGGTAAATAGGTTAATGAGAAAGAGAGTTCTAAACCTCTCAGCCAATCACAGCTAGTGTTCTGTTTTTCCCTCCCCACTCAGGCCACTTCAATCACAGATAGTTGTCACAAAATGTAATTAGTTAATAGACCAATAAGAAAGAGAGTTCTAAACCTCTCAGCCAATAACAGCTAGTGTTCTGTTTTTCCCTCCCCACTCAGGCCACTCCAATCACAGATAGTTGTCACAAAATTCTTGCTTGAGAAACAGCTCTTTGCTTAAGATACCATTGTAATTGAAAACAATCACAGTAAAGTATTTAATTGTTACACAGAAAATGATTTAATTCTGAGATTTAAAAATAAAATAAAAACAGCTACTTTGGACCTTGGTGAGAAATGTCTTTTAAGGTTTGATCCGATTGAATCCAAACTAAATGTCTCCTATGTTAATCAGATCAAATGGATCCATAGTCCATATAATATACAGTTTAACCGATGTCTATTTCTATGGATAACAACATTGAACTATCTAACCTGTTTCCTTTGGTTGAGAGTGTACAGAACACAGAATGCATGTCCATGTATCCCCATCAGCCTCCATCATATAACAGAATGAACAGAGGACCAAACAGAGGCAGTAACAGAATGAACAGAGGCAGTAACAGAATGAACAGAGAGGACCAAACAGAGGCAGTAACAGAATGAACAGAGGCAGTAACAGAATGAACAGGGGGGACCTAACAGAGGCAGTAACAGAATGAACAGAGGGGACTAAACAGAGGCAGTAACAGAATGAACAGAGGGGACCAAACAGAGGCAGTAACAGAATGAACAGAGGGGACTAAACAGAGGCAGTAACAGAATGAACAGAGAGGACTAAACAGAGGCAGTAACAGAATGAACAGAGGGGACTAAACAGAGGACCAAACAGAGGACCAAACAGAGGACCAAACAGAGGCAGTAACATAATGAACAGAGGGGACCAAACAGAGGACCAAACAGAGGACCAAACAGAGGACCAAACAGAGGACCAAACAGAGGCAGTAACATAATGAACAGAGGGGACCAAACAGAGGACCAAACAGAGGCAGTAAACAGAACAGGGGGACCAAACAGAGGACCAAACAGAGGGGACCAAACAGAGGAAAACAGAGGCAGTAACAATGAACAGAGGGGACCAAACAGAGGACTAAACAGAGGACTAAACAGAGGACTAGTAACAGAATGAACAGAGGGGACCAAACAGAGGACCAAACAGAGGCAGTAACAGAATGAACAGAGGGACTAAACAGAGGACCACACAGAGGCAGTAACATAATGAACAGAGGGGACCAAACAGAGGACCACACAGAGGCAGTAACAGAATGAACAGAGGGGACCAAACAGAGGACCAAACAGAGGCAGTAACATAATGAACAGAGAGAGACTAAACAAGGCAGTAACAGAATGAACAGAGGGAGGGAGGGGACTAAACAGAGGCAGTAACAGAATGAACAGAGGGGACCAAACAGAGGACCACACAGAGGCAGTAACAGAATGAACAGAGAGGACTAAACAGAGGACCACACAGAGGCAGTAACAGAATGAACAGAGGGGACTAAACAGAGGCAGTAACAGAATGAACAGAGGGGACTAAACAGAGGCAGTAACAGAATGAACAGAGGGGACTAAACAGAGGCAGTAACAGAATGAACAGAGGGGACTAAACAGAGGCAGTAACAGAATGAACAGAGAGGACTAAACAGAGGCAGTAACAGAATGAACAGAGGCAGTAACAGAATGAACAGAGGCAGTAACAGAATGAACAGAGAGGACTAAACAGAGGCAGTAACAGAATGAACAGAGAGGACTAAACAGAGGCAGTAACAGAATGAACAGAGAGGACTTAACAGAATGAACAGAGGGGACTAAACAGAGGCAGTAACAGAATGAACAGAGAGGACTAAACAGAGGCAGTAACAGAATGAACAGAGGCAGTAACAGAATGAACAGAGGACTAAACAGAGGCAGTAACAGAATGAACAGAGGACTAAACAGAGGCAGTAACAGAATGAACAGAGGCAGTAACAGAATGAACAGAGGCAGTAACAGAATGAACAGAGGCAGTAACAGAATGAACAGAGGCAGTAACAGAATGAACAGAGGCAGTAACAGAATGAACAGAGGCAGTAACAGAATGAACAGAGGGGACCAAACAGAGGCAGTAACAGAATGAACAGAGAGGACCAAACAGAGGCAGTAACAGAATGAACAGAGGGGACCAAACAGAGGCAGTAACAGAATGAACAGAGAGGGACTAAACAGAGGCAGTAACAGAATGAACAGAGGCAGTAACAGAATGAACAGAGAGGACTAAACAGAGGCAGTAACAGAATGAACAGAGGGGACTAAACAGAGGCAGTAACAGAATGAACAGAGGGGACTAAACAGAGGCAGTAACAGAATGAACAGAGGGGACTAAACAGAGGCAGTAACAGAATGAACAGAGGGGACTAAACAGAGGCAGTAACAGAATGAACAGAGGGGACTAAACAGAGGCAGTAACAGAATGAACAGAGAGGACTAAACAGAGGCAGTAACAGAATGAACAGAGGCAGTAACAGAATGAACAGAGGCAGTAACAGAATGAACAGAGAGGACTAAACAGAGGCAGTAACAGAATGAACAGAGAGGACTAAGAGGCAGTAACAGAATGAACAGAGGGACTAAACAGAGGCAGTAACAGAATGAACAGATGAACAGAATGAACAGGAGGACTAAACAGAGGCAGTAACAGAATGAACAGAGGGGACTAAACAGAGGCAGTAACAGAATGAACAGAGAGGACTAAACAGAGGCAGTAACAGAATGAACAGAGGCAGTAACAGAATGAACAGAGAGGACTAAACAGAGGCAGTAACAGAATGAACAGAGGCAGTAACAGAATGAACAGAGGACTAAACAGAGGCAGTAACAGAATGAACAGAGGACTAAACAGAGGCAGTAACAGAATGAACAGAGGCAGTAACAGAATGAACAGAGGCAGTAACAGAATGAACAGAGGCAGTAACAGAATGAACAGAGGCAGTAACAGAATGAACAGAGGCAGTAACAGAATGAACAGAGGCAGTAACAGAATGAACAGAGGGGACCAAACAGAGGCAGTAACAGAATGAACAGAGAGGACCAAACAGAGGCAGTAACAGAATGAACAGAGGGGACCAAACAGAGGCAGTAACAGAATGAACAGAGAGGACTAAACAGAGGCAGTAACAGAATGAACAGAGGCAGTAACAGAATGAACAGAGAGGACTAAACAGAGGCAGTAACAGAATGAACAGAGGGGACTAAACAGAGGCAGTAACAGAATGAACAGAGGGGACTAAACAGAGGCAGTAACAGAATGAACAGAGGGGACTAAACAGAGGCAGTAACAGAATGAACAGAGGGGACTAAACAGAGGCAGTAACAGAATGAACAGAGGGGACTAAACAGAGGTAGTAACAGAATGAACAGAGAGGACTAAACAGAGGCAGTAACAGAATGAACAGAGGGGACCAAACAGAGGCAGTAACAGAATGAACAGAGGCAGTAACAGAATGAACAGAGAGGACTAAACAGAGGCAGTAACAGAATGAACAGAGAGGACTAAACAGAGGCAGTAACAGAATGAACAGAGGCAGTAACAGAATGAACAGAGGCAGTAACAGAATGAACAGAGGCAGTAAGAGAATGAACAGAGGCAGTAACAGAATGAACAGAGGCAGTAACAGAATGAACAGAGGCAGTAACAGAATGAACAGAGGCAGTAACAGAATGAACAGAGAGGACCTAACAGAGGCAGTAACAGAATGAACAGAGAGGACTAAACAGAGGCAGTAACAGAATGAACAGAGGGGACTAAACAGAGGCAGTAACAGAATGAACAGAGAGGACCTAACAGAGGCAGTAACAGAATGAACAGAGGCAGTAACAGAATGAACAGAGGCAGTAACAGAATGAACAGAGAGGACCTAACAGAGGCAGTAACAGAATGAACAGAGGCAGTAACAGAATGAACAGAGGCAGTAACAGAATGAACAGAGGGGACTAAACAGAGGCAGTAACAGAATGAACAGAGGGGACTAAACAGAGGCAGTAACAGAATGAACAGAGGCAGTAACAGAATGAACAGAGAGGACCTAACAGAGGCAGTAACAGAATGAACAGAGGGGACTGAACAGAGGCAGTAACAGAATGAACAGAGGGGACCAAACAGAGGCAGTAACAGAATGAACAGAGAGGACTAAACAGAGGCAGTAACAGAATGAACAGAGGGGACCAAACAGAGGCAGTAACAGAATGAACAGAGAGGACTAAACAGAGGCAGTAACAGAATGAACAGAGAGGACCAAACAGAGGCAGTAACAGAATGAACAGAGGGGACCAAACAGAGGCAGTAACAGAATGAACAGAGAGGACTAAACAGAGGCAGTAACAGAATGAACAGAGGCAGTAACAGAATGAACAGAGAGGACTAAACAGAGGCAGTAACAGAATGAACAGAGGGGACTAAACAGAGGCAGTAACAGAATGAACAGAGGGGACTAAACAGAGGCAGTAACAGAATGAACAGAGGGGACTAAACAGAGGCAGTAACAGAATGAACAGAGGGGACTAAACAGAGGCAGTAACAGAATGAACAGAGGGGACTAAACAGAGGTAGTAACAGAATGAACAGAGAGGACTAAACAGAGGCAGTAACAGAATGAACAGAGGGGACCAAACAGAGGCAGTAACAGAATGAACAGAGGCAGTAACAGAATGAACAGAGAGGACTAAACAGAGGCAGTAACAGAATGAACAGAGAGGACTAAACAGAGGCAGTAACAGAATGAACAGAGGCAGTAACAGAATGAACAGAGGCAGTAACAGAATGAACAGAGGCAGTAACAGAATGAACAGAGGCAGTAACAGAATGAACAGAGAGGACCAAACAGAGGCAGTAACAGAATGAACAGAGGGGACTAAACAGAGGCAGTAACAGAATGAACAGAGGGGACCAAACAGAGGCAGTAACAGAATGAACAGAGGCAGTAACAGAATGAACAGAGGCAGTAACAGAATGAACAGAGGCAGTAACAGAATGAACAGAGGCAGTAACAGAATGAACAGAGGCAGTAAGAGAATGAACAGAGGCAGTAACAGAATGAACAGAGGCAGTAACAGAATGAACAGAGGCAGTAACAGAATGAACAGAGAGGACCTAACAGAGGCAGTAACAGAATGAACAGAGAGGACTAAACAGAGGCAGTAACAGAATGAACAGAGGGGACTAAACAGAGGCAGTAACAGAATGAACAGAGAGGACCTAACAGAGGCAGTAACAGAATGAACAGAGGCAGTAACAGAATGAACAGAGGCAGTAACAGAATGAACAGAGAGGACCTAACAGAGGCAGTAACAGAATGAACAGAGGCAGTAACAGAATGAACAGAGGCAGTAACAGAATGAACAGAGGGGACTAAACAGAGACAGTAACAGAATGAACAGAGGGGACTAAACAGAGGCAGTAACAGAATGAACAGAGGCAGTAACAGAATGAACAGAGAGGACCTAACAGAGGCAGTAACAGAATGAACAGAGGGGACTGAACAGAGGCAGTAACAGAATGAACAGAGGGGACCAAACAGAGGCAGTAACAGAATGAACAGAGAGGACTAAACAGAGGCAGTAACAGAATGAACAGAGGGGACCAAACAGAGGCAGTAACAGAATGAACAGAGAGGACTAAACAGAGGCAGTAACAGAATGAACAGAGAGGACTAAACAGAGGCAGTAACAGAATGAACAGAGAGGACTAAACAGAGGCAGTAACAGAATGAACAGAGGACTAAACAGAGGCAGTAACAGAATGAACAGAGCCAGTAACAGAATGAACAGAGAGGACTAAACAGAGGCAGTAACAGAATGAACAGAGGGGACCAAACAGAGGCAGTAACAGAATGAACAGAGAGGACTAAACAGAGGCAGTAACAGAATGAACAGAGGACTAAACAGAGGCAGTAACAGAATGAACAGAGGCAGTAACAGAATGAACAGAGAGGACTAAACAGAGGCAGTAACAGAATGAACAGAGGCAGTAACAGAATGAACAGAGAGGACCAAACAGAGGCAGTAACAGAATGAACAGAGGACTAAACAGAGGCAGTAACAGAATGAACAGAGGACTAAACAGAGGCAGCTGTGGATTCAGGTTTAACATTGATGTTGTTTCTGTACAATAACAGACAAGCTCACGGTTTAAAATAGATTCTCTGAACCTGTAGATGCATTAGTACAGAGTTGTTACAGACATTATTTCTGTCATATTCTCTGAACCTGTAGATGCATTAGTACAGAGTTGTTACAGACATTATTTCTTTCATATTCTCTGAACCTGTAGATGCATTAGTACAGAGTTGTTACAGACATTATTTCTGTCATATTATCTGAACCTGTAGATGCATTAGTACAGAGTTGTTACAGACATTATTTCTGTCATATTATCTGAACCTGTAGATGCATTAGTACAGAGTTGTTACAGACATTATTTCTGTCATATTCTCTGAACCTGTAGATGCATTAGTACAGAGTTGTTACAGACATTATTTCTGTCATATTATCTGAACCTGTAGATGCATTAGTACTATACTCTATACTATACTATATATATACTGTACTATCCTCTATACTGTACTATCCTCTATACTGTACTATCCTCTATACTGTACTATACTATATATACTATACTCTATATATACTATACTATGTATATACTATACTATATACTGTACTATACTCTATACTGTACTATACTATATATATACTATATTATATACTGTACTATACTCTATACTGTACTATACTCTATACTGTACTATACTCTATACTATACTATACTATACTATATATATACTATACTCTATACTGTACTATACTCTATACTGTACTATACTCTATACTGTACTATACTATATATATACTATACTATATACTGTACTATCCTCTATACTGTACTATACTATATATATATACTATACTATATACTGTACTATACTCTATACTGTACTATACTATATATATATACTATACTATATACTGTACTATCCTCTATACTGTACTATACTATATATATATATACTATACTATATACTGTACTATACTCTATACTGTACTATACTCTATACTGTACTATACTCTATACTATACTATACTATATATATACTATACTATATACTGTACTATACTCTATACTGTACTGTACTCTATACTGTACTATCCTCTATAATATACTATACTCTATATATACTATCCTCTATACTGTACTATACTCTATATATACTATACTATATATATATATACTATACTCTATATATACTATACTCTATACTATATACTGTACTATACTGTATATATACTATACTGTACTATACTCTATACTGTACTATACTGCATATATACTATACTGTACTGTACTCTATACTGTACTATCCTCTATAATATACTATACTCTATATATACTATCCTCTATACTGTACTATACTCTATATATACTATACTATATATATATATACTATACTCTATATATACTATACTCTATACTATATACTGTACTATACTGTATATATACTATACTGTACTATACTCTATACTGTACTATACTGCATATATACTATACTGTACTATACTCTATACTGTACTATACTGTATATATACTATACTGTACTATACTCTATACTGTACTATACTGTACTATACTGTATATATACTATACTGTACTATACTCTATACTGTACTATACTATATATATACTATACTCTATACTCTATACTGTACTATACTGTATATATACTATACTGTACTATACTCTATACTGTACTATGCTATATATATACTATACTCTATACTCTATACTCTATACTGTACTATACTGTATATATACTATACTGTACTATACTCTATACTGTACTATACTATATATATACTATACTCTATACTCTATACTGTACTATACTGTATATATACTATACTGTACTATACTCTATACTGTACTATACTATATATACGATACTCTATACTCTATACTGTACTATACTGTATATATACTATACTGTACTATACTCTATACTGTACTATACTATACTCTATACTGTACTATACTCTATACTGTACTATCATCTATACTGTACTATACTCTATACTGTACTATACTCTATACTGTACTATACTCTATGCTGTACTATACTCTATACTGTACTATACTCTATACTGTACTATACTCTATACTGTACTATACTCTATACTCTATACTGTACTATACTCTATACTGTACTATACTCTATACTGTACTATACTCTATACTGGACTATCCTCTATACTGTACTATACTCTATACTGTACTATCCTCTATACTGTACTATCCTCTATACTGTACTATACTCTATACTGTACTATACTCTATACTCTATACTGTACTATACTCTATACTGTACTATACTCTATACTGTACTATCCTCTATACTGTACTATACTCTATACTGTACTATCCTATATATATACTATACTCTATACTGTACTATACTCTATACTGTACTATCCTCTATACTGTACTATCCTCTACACTGTACTATACTCTATACTGTACTGTACTATACTCTATACTGTACTATCCTCTATACTGTACTATCCTCTATACTGTACTATCCTCTATACTGCACTATACTCTGTACTGTACTATACTCTATACTGTACTATACTCTGTACTGTACTATACTCTATACTGTACTATCCTCTATACTGTACTATCCTCTATACTGTACTATACTCTATACTGTACTATCCTCTATACTGTACTATACTCTATACTGTACTGTACTCTATACTGCACTATACTCTATATATACTATCCTCTATACTGTACTATCCTCTATACTGTACTATCCTCTATACTGTACTATACGCTATACTGTACTATACTCTATACTGTACTATCCTCTATACTGTACTATACTCTATACTATACTATCCTCTATACTGTACTATACTCTATACTGTACTATACTCTATACTGTACTGTACTCTATACTGTACTATACTCTATACTGTACTATACTGTATACTGTACTATACTCTATACTGTACTGTCCTCTATACTGTACTATACTCTACACTGTACTATACTCTATACTGTACTATCCTCTATACTGTACTATACTCTATAATGTACTATCCTCTATACTGTACTATACTCTATACTGTACTATACTCTATACTGTACTATCCTCTATACTGTACTATCCTCTATACTGTACTATCCTCTATACTGTACTGTACTCTATACTGTACTGTACTCTATACTGTACTATACTCTATACTGTACTATCCTCTATACTGTACTATACTCTATACTGTACTATCCTCTATACTGTACTATCCTCTATACTGTACTATACTCTATACTGTACTATACTCTATACTGTACTATCCTCTATACTGTACTATACTCTATACTGTACTATACTCTATACTGTACTGTACTCTATACTGTACTATCCTCTATACTGTACTATACTCTATACTGTACTATACTCTATACTGTACTATCCTCTATACTGTACTATCCTCTATACTGTACTATCATCTATACTGTACTATACTCTATACTGTACTATCCTCTATACTGTACTATCCTCTATACTGTACTATACTCTATACTGTACTATACTCTATACTGTACTATCCTCTATACTGTACTATACTCTATACTGTACTATCCTCTATACTGCACTATACTCTATACTGTACTATACTCTATACTGTACTATCCTCTATACTGTACTATACTCTATACTGTACTATCCTCTATACTGGACTATCCTCTATACTGTACTATACTCTATACTGTACTATCCTCTATACTGTACTATCCTCTATACTGTACTATACTCTATACTGTACTATACTCTATACTGTACTATCCTCTATACTGTACTATCCTCTATACTGTACTGTGCTCTATACTGTACTGTCCTCTATACTGTACTATACTCTATACTGTACTATACTCTATACTGTACTATCCTCTATACTGTACTATACTCTATACTGTACTATACTCTATACAGTACTATCCTCTATACTGTACTATCCTCTATACTGTACTATCCTCTATACTGTACTATCCTCTATACTGTACTATACTCTATACTGTGCTGTACTCTATACTGTACTATCCTCTATACTGTACTATCCTCTATACTGTACTGTACTATCCTCTGTACTGTACTATCCTCTATACTGTACTATCCTCTGTACTGTACTATCCTCTATACTGTACTATCCTCTATACTGTACTATACTCTGTACTGTACTATCCTCTATACTGTACTATCCTCTATACTGTACTATACTCTATACTGTACTATCCTCTATACTGCACTATCCTCTGTACTGTACTATCCTCCATACTGTACTATCCTCTATACTGTACTATACTCTGTACTGTACTATACTCTATACTGTACTATCCTCTATACTGTACAATCCTCTATACTGTACTATCCTCTATACTGTACTATCCTCTATACTGTACTATCCTCCGTACTGTACTATCCTCCATACTGTACTATCCTCTATACTGTACTATCCTCTATACTGTACTATCCTCCATACTGTACTATCCTCTATACTGTACTATCCTCTATACTGTACTGTACTATCATCTGTACTGTACTATCCTCTATACTGTACTATCCTCTATACTGTACTATCCTCTGTACTGTACTATCCTCTATACTGTACTATCCTCTATACTGTACTATACTCTATACTGTACTATCCTCTGTACTGTACTATCCTCTATACTGTACTATCCTCTATACTGTACTATCCTCTAGACTGTACTATCCTCTATACTGTACTATCCTCTATACTGTATGGGTGAAGGACATTAGACCGGAGCCTGATGGTCTCCCTGACATGTTTGGAAGTACATTCAGTGTCTTCAGGAAGTATTCAAACCCCTTGACTTATGTTCCACATGTTGTTGTGTTACGGCCTAAATTCAAAATGGATCCAATATTATTATTATTTTAATATAAATATACACACAGTAGCCCTTAATGACAACGTGAAAACAGAAATGTTTAGAAACCTCTAATTCACGTATGTATTCACACCCCCGGGTCAATACATGTTAGAATCACCTTTGGATTTTGCTTGTGCTTAGCTCTATTTACATTTATTTTTATCCTAAAAAAACGTCCTAGTCTGATGATAAGCATACCCATAACATGATGCAGTCACCAACATGCTTGAAAATATGAAAAGTAGTACTCATTGTACATTCACTACTTTACATTGTAGCAAAGTGTCATTTCTTCAGTGTTGTCAAATGAAAAGATATACTCAAATATTTACAAAAATGTGAGGGGTGAACTCACTATTGTGATATACTGTATGTTGGCCATATACCACAACCCCCCGAGGTGCCTTATTGCTTACTTATAAACTAGAGCAGTAAAAATACATGTTTTGTCATACCCGTGGTATACGGTCTGATATACCACGGCTGTCAGCCAATCAGCATTCAGGGCTCGAACAACACAGAGATCATATACTACGGGTATGACAGAAACACATGTATTTTTACTACTCTAATTGCTTTAATACCCAGTTTATAATAGCAGTAAGGCACCTCGGGGGTTAGTGGGTTATGGCCAATATTATCACGGCTAATGGCTTTATCCAGACACTCCGCGATTCGTCGTTTCTAAGAACAGTATATTGGACATGTACCACATATCCTCTCGTGCCTTAAATGTAAATGTAAATGCTTCATAAAAGCAGAAGATAACGTGTGAGCCTGCATCAGCATGCATCATCAGCATGCATCATCAGCATCATCATCATCAGCATCATCAGCATGCATCATCAGCATGCATCATCATCATCAGCATCATCAGCATCATCAGCATGCATCATCAGCATGCATCATCAGCATCATCAGCATGCATCATCAGCATGCATCATCAGCATGCATCATCAGCATCATCAGCATGCATTATTTACATTTAAGTCATTTAGCAAACGCTCTTATCCAGAGCGACTTACAAATTCATCATGCATCATCAGCATCATCATCATGCATCATCAGCATCATCAGCATCATCAGCATCATCATCAGCATCATCAGCATCATCAGCATGCATCATCATCAGCATCATCTGCATCATCATCATGCATCATCAGCATCATCATCAGCATCATCAGCATCATCAGCATCATCAGCATCATCATCATGCATCATCAGCATCATCAGCATCATCATCATGCATCATCAGCATCATCATCATGCATCATCAGCATCATCAGCATGCATCATCAGCATGCATCATCATCAGCATCATCAGCATGCATCATCAGCATCATCAGCATGCATCATCAGCATCATCAGCATACATCATCAGCATCATCAGCATCATCAGCATGCATCATCAGCATGCATCATCAGCATCATCAGCATCATCAGCATGCATCATCAGCATCATCATCATCATCATGCATCATCAGCATCATCAGCATGCATCATCAGCATGCATCATCATCAGCATCATCAGCATGCATCATCAGCATCATCAGCATGCATCATCAGCATCATCAGCATCATCATCAGCATCATCAGCATCATCAGCATGCATCATCAGCATGCATCATCAGCATCATCAGCATCATCAGCATCATCAGCATGTATCATCAGCATGCATCATCAGCATGTGCATCATCAGCATGCATCATCAGCATCATCAGCATCATCAGCATGTATCATCAGCATGTATCATCAGCATGCATCATCAGCATGCATCATCAGCATGCATCATCAGCATCATCAGCATCATCAGCATGCTACAAAATGCTACTCATATTGTGTTTTAAATGATCTTAAAATTAATTAGAAAATCGACTTTCTTTTAAACATTTCTATAAACTGAGCAGCTGCTTTTTCTAAAAAACCAAACAAAACCAATTTTGACTGTCTGGCAGCGAAGAGGTCGTGGTGGTTAGACTCTCTCCTCTGAAGTAGGGAAGAAACGGTACTATCAGTTATGTTCTGTCACGGTCGCCACGGGTTATGATGACAAATCCATTTTCTTTGTATGAATAAGATCTAGAATGAAGTGCTTACTTTGACATGGAACATCACACAGAAAATGGCCTCCCTCTTAATTAACCCTCTCTCTTTCCCCTCGACCTCTGCCGGGCTCTGGCTTCCTCCTTCTTAACTCTCTCTCTCTGTCTTTCTCTCTGTCTCTCTCTCTCTCTCTCTCTCTCTCTCTCTCTCTCTCTCTCTCTCTCTCTCTCTCTCTCTCTCTCTCTCTCTCTCTCTCTCTCTCCCTCTGTCTCTCTGTCTCTCTCTGTCTCTCTTTCTCTCTCTGTCTCTCTCTCCCCGTTTCTCTCTTCTCTCTCTCTCTGTCACTGTCTTTCTCTCTCTCCCTCTGTCTCTTTACATTTATCTCTTTAGTCTTATCTCTTTCTCTCCCTCTCTGTCTCTCTCCCTCTCTCTCTCCCTCTCCCTCTCCCTCTCCCTCTCTCTCTCTCTCTCCTCTCCCTCTCTGTCTCTCCCTCTCCTCTCTCTCCCTCTCCCTCTCATTTACATTTACATTTACGTCATTTAGCAGACCCTCTTCCCTCCCCTCTCCCTCTCCCTCTCTCCCTCTCCCTCTCCCTCTCCCTCTCCCTCTCCCTCTCCCTCTCCCTCTCCCTCTCCCTCTCTCTCTCCCTCTCCCTCCCTCTCCCTCTCCCTCTCCCTCTCCCTCTCCCTCTCCCTCTCCCTCTCCCTCTCCCTCTCCCTCTCCCTCTCCCTCTCCCTCCCCTTAGCTGGTCTCTCCTTCTTCTTTGTCACTCAGTCTGAATCCCAAATGGTACCCTGTTCCCTATATAGTACACCACGGTGTATAGGCCCCGGTTTAAAGTAGTACACAATATAAAGACTAGGGTGTCATTTGTGATGTAAACGCAGGTCTTTTGAAAGCCACTGTGCTGTTCCTATGGCACCAGCAACACTTCCTCCCCTCTCTGATACGACGGCACCAGCCCCAAATACTCAAATCATTTCCAGGAAACCAATCATCACCTTGTTTCCTTTCAAAAACCAATGTTTCCAAAATCCTTTTTTTTCCCTGTTACCGTACCGCTACCTGCCCCGGAGTGCCCCTGTGAAGTACCCCCTCGTGTGGATTTTACCAGTAAGCCTATGGCCTCATTAGTCTTCTCAAGTACCCGCAGGGGGTCCGAGTACAACCCCTGGTTGGGAACCACTGCTGTAAACTAACCATCTTGTTATTTCCTATAAACCTGAGCTGTCTCTGTCTGATCCAATCTGATGAGAGATGAGATATGTTCTACACAGAACAGTTATATTTCCCTAGATGTGTTTCTTTCTGTGGTTTATTGTGGTGAATTTAAACAGCCAAATCACTGTAATTATTGAAACTGACGGAGCCTAGCGCCCTCCGGTGTCTGTTTGTGGTATAAATAATAACAACATATTTAAATGTCGTTGAGATTTTAGTATGTACTCCAGGGCTGCCCAACCTCGTTTCTGGAGAGCTACCAACCTGTAGGTTTTCACTCCAATCCTCATCTAGCGCACCTGATTCTAATAATCCGCTTCTTGTAATGCTGAATCAGGTTGGTCACAACTGGGGGGGTTGTAACCAAGGACAGGGCTTCTTACAACTGGGGGGGTTGTAACCAAGGACAGGGCTTCTCACAACTGGGGGTTGTAAACCAAGGACAGGGCTTCTTACAACTGGGGGGTTGTAACCAAGGACAGGGCTTCTCACAACTGGGGGGTTGTAACCAAGGACAGGGCTTCTCACAACTGGGGGGTTGTAACCAAGTACAAGGCTTCTTACAACTGGGGGTTGTAACCAAGGACAGGGCTTCTTACAACTGGGGGTTGTAACCAAGGACAGGGCTTCTTACAACTGGGGGGTTGTATGTAACCAAGGACAGGGCTTCTTACAACTGGGGGTTGTAACCAAGGACAGGGCTTCTTACAACTGGGGGGTTGTAACCAAGGACAGGGCTTCTTACAACTGGGGGGTTGTAACCAAGGACAGGGCTTCTTACAACTGGGGGGTTGTAACCAAGGACAGGGCTTCTTACAACTGGGGGTTGTAACCAAGGACAGGGCTTCTTACAACTGGGGGTTTGTAATCAAGGACAGGGCTTCTTACAACTGGGGGTTGTAACCAAGGACAGGGCTTCTTACAACTGGGGGGTTGTAACCAAGGACAAGGCTTCTTACAACTGGGGGTTGTAACCAAGGACAGGGCTTCTTACAACTGGGGGTTGTAACCAAGGACAGGGCTTCTTACAACTGGGGGGTTGTAACCAAGGACAGGGCTTTTTACAACTGGGGGGCTTGTAACCAAGGACAGGGCCTCTTACAACTGGGGGGTTGTAAACAAGGACAGGGCTTCTTACAACTGGGGGGCTTGTAACCAAGGACAGGGCTTCTTACAACTGGGGGGTTGTAACCAAGGACAGGGCTTCTTACAACTGGGGGTTGTAACCAAGGACAGGGCTTCTTACAACTGGGAGGGTTGTAACCAAGGACAGGGCTTCACAACTGGGGGTTGTAACCAAGGACAGGGCTTCTTATTTCAACTGGGGGCTTGTAACCAAAACAGGGCTTTTACAACTGGGGGGGTTGTAACAAAGGGCAGGGCTTCTTACAACTGGGGGGCTTGTAACCAAAGACAGGGCTTCTTACAACTGGGGGGTTGTAACCAAGGACAGGGCTTCTTACAAGTGGGGGGTTGTAACAAAGGGCAGGGCTTCTTACAACTGGGGGCCTAACCAAGGACAGTGGGTTAACTGTCAACTCAGGGGCAGTAACCAAGGACAGGGCTTACTTCACCTGGGGGGCAGAACCAAGACAGGGCTTTGTACAACTGGGGGGTTGTAACCAAGGACAGGGCTTCTTACAACTGGGGGGTTGTAACCAAGGACAGGGCTTCTTACAACTGGGGGTTGTAATTCCAGGACAGGGCTTCTTACAAACTGGGGGGTTGTAACCATACTACATCTGCTGTTCAACTCATTGTAACCAGTCTTCAGGATATTTACCTCAGGGTTGGACAGCCCTGATGTTCACCACAAAGATAAAACCAGGATGGTATAAAGTCTCTTTATTTCACCCAACTAATAACATATTTAAATATTGTGTGACATCATTGGGATGTTTCTCTATTCACCCTGTGGTATATATATATATCTTTGTAACCTTTATTTAACTAGGCAAGTCAGTTAATTAAGATGTAATCATCTTACAATGACAGCCTACCGGGGTCAGTGGGTTAACTATCATGTTCAGGGGCAGAACAGTCTGTTGTATCCTGTTCAGGGCAGAAGTCAGTCTTTGTATCCTGTTGTTAGATTTGAAGTCTGTTGTATCCTTTAGATGTAGTCAGTCTGTTGTAACCACTTAGATGTAGTCAGTCTGTTGTATCCTGTTAATTCCAGATACATTCTGTTCAAACCTCCTGTTAGATGTAGTCAGATGTTGTATCTGCTGTTCTTCATGTATCAGTCTTCTGGATATGTTAGATGTAGTCAGTCTGTTGTTATAAAGATACACACTAGGATGAATCCTGTTAGATGTAGTCAGTCTGTTGTATCCTGCTGTTAGATGTAGTCAGTCTGTTGTATCCTGTTAGATGTAGTCAGTCTGTTGTATCCTGTTGTTAGATGTAGTCAGTCTGTTGTATCCTGTTAGATGTAGTCAGTCTGTTGTATCCTGTTAGATGTAGTCAGTCTGTTGTATCCTGTTAGATGTAGTCAGTCTGTTGTATCCTGTTAGATGTAGTCAGTCTGTTGTATCCTGTTAGATGTAGTCAGTCTGTTGTTTCCTGTTAGATGTCGTCAGTCTGTTGTATCCTGTTAGATGTAGTCAGTCTGTTGTATCCTGTTGTATCTGTTAGATGTAGTCAGTCTGTTGTATCCTGTTAGATGTAGTCCGTCTGTTGTATCCTGCTGTTAGATGTAGTCAGTCTGTTGTTTCCTGTTAGATGTCGTCAGTCTGTTGTATCCTGTTAGATGTAGTCAGTCTGTTGTATCCTGTTAGATGTAGTCAGTCTGTTGTTTCCTGTTAGATGTAGTCAGTCTGTTGTTTCCTGTTAGATGTAGTCAGTCTGTTGTATCCTGTGTAGATGTAGTCAGTCTGTTGTATCCTGTTGTTAGATGTAGTCAGTCTGTTGTTCCTGTTAGATGTAGTCAGTCTGTTGTATCCTGTTAGATGTAGTCAGTCTGTTGTTTCCTGTTAGATGTAGTCAGTCTGTTGTATCCTGCTGTTAGATGTAGTCAGTCTGTTGTATCCTGTTAGATGTAGTCAGTCTGTTGTATCCTGTTAGATGTAGTCAGTCTGTTGTATCCTGTTAGATGTAGTCAGTCTGTTGTATCCTGTTTGTAGATGTAGTCAGTCTGTTGTATCCTGTTGTTAGATGTAGTCAGTCTGTTGTATCCTGTTAGATGTAGTCAGTCTGTTGTATCCTGTTAGATGTAGTCAGTCTGTTGTATCCTGTTAGATGTAGTCAGTCTGTTGTAGATGTAGTCAGTCTGTTGTATCCTGTTAGATGTAGTCAGTCTGTTGTTTCCTGTTAGATGTAGTCAGTCTGTTGTATCCTGTTAGATGTAGTCAGTCTGTTGTATCCTGCTGTTAGATGTAGTCAGTCTGTTGTTTCCTGTTAGATGTAGTCAGTCTGTTGTATCCTGCTGTTAGATGTAGTCAGTCTGTTGTATCCTGTTAGATGTAGTCAGTCTGTTGTATCCTGTTAGATGTAGTCAGTCTGTTGTATCCTGTTAGATGTAGTCAGTCTGTTGTATCCTGTTAGATGTAGTCAGTCTGTTGTATCCTGTTAGATGTAGTCAGTCTGTTGTATCCTGTTAGATGTAGTCAGTCTGTTGTATCCTGCTGTTAGATGTAGTCAGTCTGTTGTTTCCTGTTAGATGTAGTCAGTCTGTTGTATCCTGTTAGATGTAGTCAGTCTGTTGTATCCTGTTAGATGTAGTCAGTCTGTTGTATCCTGTTAGATGTAGTCAGTCTGTTGTTTCCTGTTAGATGTAGTCAGTCTGTTGTATCCTGTTAGATGTAGTCAGTCTGTTGTATCCTGCTGTTAGATGTAGTCAGTCTGTTGTTTCCTGTTAGATGTCGTCAGTC